>NC_084582.2:5832500-6122500 GCF_033978685.3 Nerophis lumbriciformis | reverse complement strand
CAACGTGCCTGCCCTAGCACCAAATGTGTGCGACTTCTGTAGACACGCACATATGCAAATGCAATGCATACAGCGATACAGGTTACACTGACGGTGCACGTATAAATATCTTTAACACTGTTAGAAATATGCGCCACACTATGAACCCACACCAAACAAGAATGACAAACACATTTCTGGAGAACATCCGCACCGTAACACAACATAAACACAACAAAACAAATACCCAGAATCCCATGCAGCCCTAACTCTTCCGGGCTGGAATATACACCCCCGCTACCACCAAACCGCCCCCCCCCACACACACACACACACACACCCCGCCCCTCCTCTGTGCGTCGGTTGAGGTGGGCTGATTTGGTCTTTGAATAATATCGCTATGTCTGATAATGTTACTGTATATATTTGTTTTTCTGAAAAATACCACTTAATATACTTTGGGTAACAACAGTCAATATTTATTTTATTTTATTTTATTTTTTTAGGGGGGTAACAGTCAATATTTATTTATTTATTTATTAGATTTTATTTTTTTCTTATATAATAAAAGTGAGCTTTTGTTAAACCAAATATTGTGTTTTTTTCCATATACAACAACCTATCTGGATTCGATAAGAGAATCGATAAGGAATCGGTTCGATAAGAGGATTCGATAATAGGCTCAAACTCGATAATTTCTTATCAAACATCATCCCTAGTTATTAGTTATGTCCACTCTCGGTTGTCAATTTTTGTAGACTTTGACAACGATACATAACGCTTCTTTGTAGACTTCTTGACCTGGCTGGATGTTGCAAAAATGTTTATTTTCCCCTAAGAAAATAGTTCTGTGATCACTTACTTTAGTTGTCCTCAGTGGTCTTTCAGGTATTTTGGTGTTGCTGTGCTGGCCAGTACATTCTTTCCAGATTATAGATTTTGTCTCCTCCAATTTCTGCTTATTTTGGGTCTATTCCACGGCTTAATGAGCTCCTTTCACTTGCATTGACACCTCTTTGGACCACATATTGAGAGTTCCCCTGCTACCACATGCAAATTTTTCAACTTGGAACCAATTGAAGACCTCTGACGAATTTGTGGTTAGGAAATTTGCATCTGTCGTCAAGGGAGCGTTCTCTAGACTTGTCTCGCAACATCTGTTGCAAGCAGCGCAGGAAGGCCGTTGAACTTCTTGTGAATGTTGTGGGACCTCCAAGTTTGAACGATAAATACGCCTTAAATCAGAATAGCTCTTGCTAAATATTTACAGAATAAAATCTGGTCCACATGTGCGTAGTTATGTTAACAATGACCAAATTTTACAATCTTTATTACTAATACAGTTCACGACTCTACTACCAGACTGTAACTAAATGAAACTGCTTACAGTTCACATGGTCTTGTTTTAGGCTTTTTGAAGAGGTTTCAGAAAAACAAAACTGTTTGGACAGTCTTAAGCATTAATTTTCAAGGAAAGCATTAAATATAATGTTTTATTGCCTTACTGGCTTGATGCTCTTATGATGTAACTGAGTAGGATAACACCCATCTTGACTCAATTAGTGTCCTTATCTTAAAAGTTTACTCCATTTTTATATCTTCCTGAAAACTAACTTGTAACAGGGCTATTTTTCCACTGGTTTTCAGTAGGACGTACAGTATACTTTTTTTTAAAGGGGAACATTATCACCAGACCTATGTAAGCGTCAATATATACCTTGATGTTGCAGAAAAAAGACCATATATTTTTTTAACCGATTTCCGAACTCTAAATGGGTGAATTTTGGCGAATCAAACGACTTTCTAATATTCGCTCTCGGAGCGATGATGTCACAACGTGGCGTCACATCGGGAAGCAATCCGCCATTTTCTCAAACACCGAGTCAAATCAGCTCTGTTATTTTCCGTTTTTTCGACTGTTTTCCGTACCTTGGAGACATCATGCCTCGTCGGTGTGTTGTCGGAGGGTGTAACAACACGAACAGGGACGGATTCAAGTTGCACCAGTGGCCCAAAGATGCGAAAGTGGCAAGAAATTGGACGTTTGTTCCTCACATTTTACCGACGAAAGCTATGCTACGACAGAGATGGCAAGAATGTGTGGATATCCTGCGACACTCAAAGCAGATGCATTTCCAACGATAAAGTCAAAGAAATCTGCCGCCAGACCCCCATTGGATCTGCCGGAGTGTGTGAGTAATTCAGGGACAAAGGACCTCGGTAGCACGGCAAGCAATGGCGGCAGTTTGTTCCCGCAGACGAGCGAGCTAAACCCCCTATCGACCCTAGCTTTCCTGGCCTGCTGACATCAACTCCAAAACTGGACAGATCAGCTTTCAGGAAATGAGCGCGGATGAGGGTATGTCTACAGAATATATTAATTGATGAAAATTGGGCTGTCTGCACTCTCAAAGTGCATGTTGTTGCCAAATGTATTTCATATGCTGTAAACCTAGTTCATAGTTGTTAGTTTCCTTTAATGCCAAACAAACACATACCAATCGTTGGTTAGAAGGCGATCGCCGAATTCGTCCTCGCTTTCTCCCGTGTCGCTGGCTGTCGTGTCGTTTTCGTCGGTTTCGCTTGCATACGGTTCAAACCGATATGGCTCAATAGCTTCAGTTTCTTCTTCAATTTCGTTTTCGCTACCTGCCTCCACACTACAACCATCCGTTTCAATACATGCGTAATCTGTTGAATTGCTTAAGCCGCTGAAATCCGAGTCTGAATCCGAGCTAATGTCGCTATAGCTTGCTGTTCTTTCCGCCATGTTTGTTTGTGTTGGCTTCACTATGTGACGTCACAGGAAAATGGACGGGTGTATATAACGATGGTTAAAATCAGGCACTTTGAAGCTTTTTTTAGGGATATTGCGTGACGGGTAAAATTTTGAAAAAAACTTCGAAAAATATAATAAGCCACTGGGAACTGATTTTTAATGGTTTTAACCATTCTGAAATTGTGATAATGTTCCCCTGTAACAGTTTTTGCATGTTATTATGGCATTATTATCTTTAAGAAAATCAGGCATTAGCTAATACAGATAAAATAAGAATGCATTTCTGAAAGTAGCTTATTTATAAAGACTTCCAAAATCAGCCATCAGTGTCATTATTTTGTAACAAATACAAATGGCTCCATTTAAAAATATATCTTTTAGTTATTGCAGTCCAACATGAAAGATAAGTGGACACTTTCAAATGACTGACAGAGGCATTTGGACAGAACAAAACATTTTAATCCATCAGTCAACACCATTTACAAAAGTATATTCCATTTTATATACAATATATACACAGACATATAAACAACAATCATTTTACCACATGTATGCATTCATGCAGTAACTCGACAATGGCACTATCATAAAACACATCACTAATATTCTGCAGGGATGCTGTAGTGCAAAAGTGTGCAAAATCTATAGTGCTGTTGCTCTGTGAATACCTTAGAACTGTAAGCCTAGAACAGGGGCCGGCAACCTTTACTGTCAAAGGAGACATTTTGCTCCTCTTCCACGATAGAAAATAGTCTGGAGCTGCAAGACATAATTTCTCTCATATATATATATATATATATATATATATATATATATATATATATATATATATATATATATATATATATATATATATATATATTAGAGATGCGCGGATAGGCAATTATTTCATCCGCAACCGCATCAGAAAGTCGTCAACCATCCGCCATCCACCCGATGTAACATTTGATCAGAACCGCACCCGCCCGTTGTTATATATCTAATATAGACGATGCAAGGCATTAGTGAGGTTATAAAGCTTTTGCCTGTTAAAGAAAGGAGACTGATCCAATGCAGCACAGACATTCGCGTGCCACGCTGTCACGACCCAGACGCACACCAGTGCGCAATCATATGGGAGCCGCGCTGAGCGCACCTCCAAGCGCATCTCGCTGCCGGCGACGGCCGGGTATGGGCCCGACGCTCCAGCGCCATCCATTTTCAGGGCTAGTTGATTCGGCAGGTGGGTTGTTACACACTCCTTAGCGGGTTCCGACTTCCATGGCCACCGTCCTGCTGTCTATATCAACCAGGGTGAGCCCCACCCCTTTCGTGAGCGCACTGCGTGCGGAGTGACCCCTGTTACGCGCCCCCGGCAACAGGGGTGGCGGGCAGGTAAGCTGCGCGGGCGGAGCGCGCGGAGTGACCCCTGTTACGAGCCCCCGGCCACGGGGGTGGCGGGCAGGTAAGCTGCTTACCTGCTGCGCGTGACGCCGGCCGCGGCGAAGGCGGACGAGGCGGGGTGTTGGTGCGGTGGGCGCGGTGGTGACCCTGGACGTGCGTCGGGCCCTTCTCGCGGATCGCCTCAGCTACGGCTCCCGGTGGGGCCCTCTCGGGGGAAGGGGCCTCGGTCCCGGACCCCGGCGAGGCGTCGGGGGCCTTCTCCGCTCTGTAAAAGTGTCCATCCCTTTTTTTTTTTTCTTCTGTTGTGGCATATGCTGCAGGTGCCTGCTCGTTTTTCGTATGTGGGTAACAACATTTAACTATGTATATATATTTCCGGGGCTTCACGGTGGCAGAGGGGTTAGTGCATCTGCCTCACAATACGAAGGTCCTGAGTAGTCTTGGGTTCAATCCCGGGCTCGGGATCTTTCTGTGTGGAGTTTGCATGTCCTCCCCGTGACTGCGTGGGTTCCCTCCGGGTACTCCGGCTTCCTCCCACCTCCAAAGACATGCACCTGGGGATAGGTTGATTGGCAACACTAAATTGGCCCTAGTGTGTGGATGTGAGTGTGAATGTTGTCTGTCTATCTGTGTTGGCCCTGCGATGAGGTGGCGACTTGTCCAGGGTGTACCCCGCCTTCCGCCCGATTGTAGCTGAGATAGGCTCCAGCGCCCCCCGCGACCCCAAAAGGGAATAAGCGGTAGAAAATGGATGGATGGATGGATATATATTTCCGAATTGGTTTAACTGCCACCCGCCTGAATCTATTTAAAATCTTCTTTTTTTTTTAATTTCAACCGCCCGACCCGACCCGCGGATAAAATCTAATTTTTTTTAATTTCATCCGCCCGCGGATGAAATTAACCGCGGATTATCCGCGGGCACAACCGCGGATAATCCGCGGTTGTGCCCGCAAACCGCGCATCTCTAATATATATATATATATATATATATATATATATATATAACATCTATATAAAATTTACTGTAAATGTAATTTTTTTTATAGACAAATACCGTATTTTCCGGACTACAGAGCGCACCAGTATATAAGCCGCAGATATGTTGCGAAATAAGTCATTTACACACAAAGATTTTTTAATATTTATTTATACATCTTAATTGTTTCCAAACGGTTCCTGTAAGGCAGGGGTCGGCAACCTTTACCAGTCAAAGAGCCATTTTGACCAGTTTCACAAATTATAGAAAACAATGGGAGCCGCAAAAATTTTTTGAAATTTTAAATGAAATGACACTGAATACAAAGTTGTTTTTTTTGCTATGTATAAACCAGGGGTCTCAGACTCGCTGCCCACACCTTTTGTGGAATTTTTAAGCTGTTGCGGCACGCGGGTTTTAAATGAATAGCGGTTGTCAGCGTCATGCGTGTCGTGATGATACAGCATTTAGTGCCCACTACATCCAGCGTGTCTGATCAGCCACATGTTGATTGGGGCTTCCGCTTGCTCACGTTGGCGACAGCAAGGCTTACTTACTCAACAACCACACAGGTTACACTGACGGTGGCGGTATAAAAAAAAAACACTTTAACACTCTTACTAATAATGCGCCACACTGTGAACCCACACCAAACAAGAATGACAAACACATTTCGGGAGAACATCTGCACCGTAACACAACATAAACACAACAGGACAAATACCCAGAATCCCATGCAGCCCTAACTCTTATAATAATAATAATAATAATAACTGGGATTTATATAGCGCTTTTCTAAGTACCCAAAGTCGCTTTACATGTAGAACCCATCAATCATTCACACCTGGTGGTGGTAAGCTACTTTCATAGCCACAGCTGCCCTGGGGTAGACTGACGGAAGCGTGGCTGCAATTTGCGCCAACGGCCCCTCCGACCACCACCTATCACTCATCATTCAATTCACCGGTGTGAGTGGCACCGGGGGCAAAGGGTGAAGTGTCCCGCCCAAGGACACAACGGCAGCGTTTTTTTTTTTTTTTTTTGGATGGTAAGAGGCGCGGAGCGAACCTGCAACCCTCAGGTTTCTGGCACGGTTGCTCTACCCACTTCGCCATGCCGCCCCAAACTCTTCCAGGCTACATTATACACCCCCGCTACCAAACCCCGCCCACCTCAACCGACGCACAGAGAGGGGGGGGGGGGGGGGGGGTTGATGTGTGAGGGAGCAGGCTTGGGGTGGGGGCGGGGTTTGGTGGTAGCAGGGGTGTATAATGTAGCCCGGAAGAGTCAGGGCTGCATGGGATTCTGGGTGTTTGTTCTGTTGTGTTAAGGTGCAGATGTTCTCCCGAAATGTGTTTGTCATTCTTGTTTGGTTTTGGTTCAAAGTGTGGCGCATTATTAGTAAGAGTGTTAAAGTTGTTTTATATGACCACCGTCAGTGTAACCTGTGTGGCTGTTGACCAAGTATGCCTTGCTGTCACGTACGTGTGCAAGCAGAAAATGTATATTGTATAACAAGTGTTGGGCTGGCACGCTGTTAATGCAGATTGTAAAGGGCGCCAAATCTTGTACCATCATGGCACGCCCTTATTATAGCTGTAAGGGTGAAAATCGGTGAATATTAATCCCGGGAGTTTTCTGCGAGAGGCACTGAAATCCGGAAGTCTCACGGGAAAATTGGGGGGTTCAGCAGCAAGTAAGCTGCTGAGCTGCATCAGAGTGACCAAAGAGCCGCATGCGGCTCCGGAGCCGCGGGTTGCCGACCCCTGCTGTAAGGCGACAGTAAAAAAGGATGACCAAACAAAACCGAAGTTATCGTCATGGACCCACTAGCTGCGGGAGATCGCTTTCCAATCAGCTAAACAGACTCAATAAATCCATTGTCTTGGTGAATCACTGAGGAATTTGTGGAACTGAAAGAATACAAAATGAATGTCGTTCTAAGTTATTATACTAACACAGACGCTTGTAAAAATGTTAGCATTTTAGCTAATGCTAGCGACAATAGCTTTATTACATTACAATAGCACGTACAAGTATGTATGAAAACACTCCGAGGGTCATCACACATGGGACGGTTTAATAAGTGTAAACAGTTTAATTTATATTGTAAAACTTACAAACATTGCTTGGCGTGATGAATGGAGAGTCCATACGAGTTAAAACGCTAGAAGATTGAACGGCACTTCTACTTCCGGTTGGAAGGACTAAATGAAATAACGCACCTTATCAGTGTGTTTGCTTCTTGTTATTTTTTTTATACACGCATTATGGCCGTCAGCAAGGAAAATACAACTGAGCCGGACTGTTTTAGAAGCTGCAGGGTCCAAAACGTAGGAAAAAAAAGTAGCGGCTTATACAAACCCTGTTTCCATATGAGTTGGGAAATTGTGTTAGATGTAAATATAAACGGAATACAATGATTTGCAAATCCTTTTCAACCCATATTCAATTGAATGCGCTACAAAGTCAACATATTTGATGTTCAAACTGATAAACATTTTTTTTTTTTTTGCAAATAATCATTAACTTTAGAATTTGATGCCAGCAACACGTGACAAAAAAGTTGGGAAAGGTGGCAATAAATACTGATAAAGTCGAGGAATGCTCATCAAACACTTATTTGGAACATCCCACAGGTGTGCAGGCTAATTGGGAACAGGTGGGTGCCATGATTGGGTATAAAAGTAGATTCCATGAAATGCTCAGTCATTCACAAACAAGGATGGGGCGAGGGTCACCACTTTGTCAACAAATGTGTGAGCGAATTGTTGAACAGTTTAAGAAAAACCTTTCTCAACCATGCAGCTATTGCAAGGAATTTAGGGATTTCACCATCTACGGTCCGTAATATCATCAAAGGGTTCGGAGAATCTGGAGAAATCACTGCACGTAAGCAGCTAAGCCCGTGACCTTCGATCCCTCATGCTGTACTGCATCAACAAGCGACATCAGTGTGTAAAGGATATCACCACATGGGCTCAGGAACACTTCAGAAACCTACTGTCAGTAACTACAGTTGGTCGCTACATCTGTAAGTGCAAGTTAAAACTCTCCTAAGCAAGGCGAAAACCGTTTATCAACAACACCCAGAAACGCCGTCAGCTTCGCTGGGCCTGAGCTCATCTAAGATGGACTGATACAAAGTGGAAAAGTGTTCTGTGGTCTGACGAGTCCACATTTCAAATTGTTTTTGGAAACTGTGGACGTCGTGTCCTCCGGACCAAAGAGGAAAAGAACCATCCGGATAGTTATAGGCGCAAAGTTGAAAAGCCAGCATCTGTGATGGTATGGGGGTGTATTAGTGCCCAAGACATGGGTAACTTACACATCTGTGAAGGTGCCATTAATGCTGAAAGGTACATACAGGTTTTGGAGCAACATATGTTGCCATCCAAGCAACGTTACCATGGACGCCCCTGCTTATTTCAGCAAGACAATGCCAAGCCACGTGTTACATCAACGTGGCTTCATACTAAAAGAGTGCGGGTACTAGACTGACCTGCCTGTAGTCCAGACCTGTCTCCCATTGAAAATGTGTGGCGCATTATGAAGCCTAAAATACCACAACGGAGACCCCCGGACTGTTGAACAACTTAAGCTGTACATCAAGCAAGAATGGGAAAGAATTCCACCTGAGAAGCTTAAAAAATGTGTCTCCTCAGTTCCCAAACGTTTACTGAGTGTTGTTAAAGGAAAGGCCATGTAACACAGTGGTGAACATGCCCTTTCCCAACTACTTTGGCACGTGTTGCAGCCAAGTTAATTATTATTTGCAAAAAAAAAAATAAAGTTTATGAGTTTGAACATGTTGTCTTTGTAGTGCATTCAATTGAATATGGGTTGACAAGGATTTGCAAATCATTGTATTCCGTTTATATTTACATCTAACACCATTTCCCAACTCATATGGAAACGGGGTTTGTAGTTCGGAATTTACGGTAAATTTGTCCGCGCAGAATTCAGAATTTTTGGGATAAATTCATGGGAAGTTAACAGCTAGGGTTGCACACTCAAGACGCCAACATCTCTCTTGTACGGCACACAACACAGGCTCCCTCTTTCTCACACTCATACAATCACTAGTCAGGACTCCGGCCTCAAAGTTATACAACTCTTTTAAAAAAAAAAATGCACACTCCCCCTGTCTGGCGTTTTATAAAGGACACAAGAAGAAGGTTGCCGACCAATGCCCTAAAGCCTTTTTATGGCAAACTACACAACAGTAGCTATCTATTTTATATAGTTACATTAACTCTAAAAATATCACAATTTGGAATTGCTTGTTTTTTTAAGCAATACAAAAATGATTTGGCAGCGATCAAATGTTTGTATTAAGCACCTGTGTGTGCAGTATCCTTCCTTGGTATAATGAGGGAGAGATGCAGGTGACTTTACTTGATGAGCAAACAGACATTCAGCTCGTCACGGTCAATAGCACTTGCTCAGTGGAAGCACGAGCCTAAAACAGTCCGTATTGTCCTTCTTACTACAGAGTTGTGGTACTGTTTTTAACTTCATCACTGCAAATTGCCATCCTGGCAGGATCTCAGAGGCCAATGCTGCAAGCTTCTAGACACCCATCTAATCATGACGCATAGAGGTGTGAGATTGTGTAGTTATCAATTCTGCCCAGCAGATGGAGCCTCCCCTAGTCTGACACTTCCGAGGAAAGTGGTGTGGTTGGTCATACTGATGAGCGTGTCCTCATAGACTATACGGATGGAGATCCTCTGGCCAGCACGCAGCAGGCTCACCCCAGCTGTGTAGCAGGTGTTGAACTTGCGCTGGCCCGTCTCGATGCTGCAGGTGCAGCAGAGGAAGGGGGTGGAATCCACCATCACCTCGTAGCTGGCGATGTCTGTGAAGTTGAGGTAGTACACCTGGTGGAGAGGAGGGCAACTTTATGAAAGACGACAAGGGGCCGTCAATTCAAGATATACTGTGCCCAGCTGAAACAGTTAGGACAGTGGTTCTTAACCTGGGTTCCATCGAACCCTAGGGGTTCGGTGAGTCGGGCTCTGGGGTTCGGCGGAGGTCAAAACACACCCGACTCATCGTGTTAATACAAACTTCTTACGGATACGGCAACAGCTGACTGGTTTGCAGGTGTGTAATTTGTTGTGAGTTTATGCACTGTGTTGGTTTTGTTCTTTGAACAAGGTGATGTTCATGCACGGTTCATTTTGTGCACCAGTAAAAAAAATATTGTAACACTTTAGTATGGGGAACATATTCACCATTAATTAATTGTTTGTTATCATGCAAATTAGTAACATATTGGCTCTTAACTAGTAATTATTAAGTACTTATTAATGCCTTATTCGGCATGGCCTTATTATAACCCTAACCCTAACCAAATAACTCTAAATTTAGTCTTTGTTACTTAGAATATGTTCCCCTAATGTCCAAATAACTCTAAATTTAGTCTTTATTACTTAGAATATGTTCCCCTAGTGTCCAAATAACTCTAAATTTAGTCTTTGTTACTTAGAATATGTTCCCCAATTGTCCAAATAACTCTAAATTTAGTCTTTGTTACTTAGAATATGTTCCCCTAGTGTCCAAATAACTCTAAATTTAGTCTTTGGTACTTAGAATATGTTCCCCTAGTGTCCAAATAACTCTAAATTTAGTCTTTGTTACTTAAAATATGTTCCCCTAGTGTCCAAATAACTCTAAATTTAGTCTTTGTTACTTAGAATTTGTTCCCCTAGTGTCCAAATAACTCTAAATTTAGTCTTTGTTACTTAGAATATGTTCCCCTAGTGTCCAAATAACTCTAAATTGTGTCTTTGTTACTTAGAATATGTTCCCCTAGTGTCCAAATAACTCTAAAGTTAGTCTTTGTTACTTAGAATATGTTCCCCTAGTGTCCAAATAACTCTAAATTTAGTCTTTGTTACTCAGAATATGTTCCCCTAGTGTCCAAATAACTCTAAATTTAGTCTTTGTTACATAGAATATGTTCCCCTAGTGTCCAAATAACTCTAAATTTAGTCTTTGTTACTTAGAATATGTTCCCCTAGTGTCCAAATAACTCTAAATTAAGTATTTTTTACTTAGAATATGTTCCCCTAGTGTCCAAATAACTCTAAATTAAGTCTTTGTTACTTAGAATATGTTCCCCGAGTGTCCAAATAACTCTAAATTTAGTCTTTGTTACTTAGAATATGTTCCCCTAGTGTCCAAATAACTCTAAATTTAGTCTTTGTTACTTAGAATATGTTCCCCTAGTGTCCAAATAACTCTAAATTAAGTCTTTATTACTTAGAATATGTTCCCCTAGTGTCCAAATAACTCTAAATGTAGTCTTTGTTACTTAGAATATGTTCCCCTAGTGTCCAAATAACTCTAAATTTAGTCTTTGTTACTTAGAATATGTTGCCCTAGTGTCCAAATAACTAAATGTAGTCTTTGTTACTTAGAATATGTTCCCCTAGTGTCCAAATAACTCTAAATTTGGTTTTGTTACTTAGAATATGTTCCCCTAGTGTCCAAATAACTCTAAATGTAGTCTTTGTTACTTAGAATATGTTCCCCTAGTGTCCAAATAACTCTAAATTTAGTCTTTGTTACTTAGAATATGTTCCCCAAGTGTCCAAATAACTCTAAATTAAGTCTTTGTTACTTAGAATATGTTCCCCTAGTGTCCAAATAACTCTAAATGTAGTCTTTGTTACTTAGAATATGTTCCCCTAGTGTCCAAATAACTCTAAATGTAGTCTTTGTTACTTAGAATATGTTCCCCTAGTGTCCAAATAACTCTAAATTAAGTCTTTATTACTTAGAATATGTTCCCCTAGTGTCCAAATAACTCTAAATTTAGTCTTTGTTACTTAGAATATGTTCCCCTAGTGTCCAAATAACTCTAAATTTAGTCTTTGTTACTTAGAATATGTTCCCCTAGTGTCCAAATAACTCTAAATTTAGTCTTTGTTACTTAGAATATGTTCCCCTAATGTCCAAATAACTCTAAATTTAGTCTTTGTTACTTAGAATATGTTCCCCTAGTGTCCAAATAACTCTAAATTTAGTCTTTGTTACTTAGAATATGTTCCCCTAGTGTCCAAATAACTCTAAATTAAGTCTTTGTTACTTAGAATATGTTACCCTAGTGTCCAAATAACTCTAAATTTAGTCTTTGTTACTTAGAATATGTTCCCCTAGTGTCCAAATAACTCTAAATTTAGTCTTTGTTACTTAGAATTTGTTCCCCTAGTGTCCAAATAACTCTAAATTAAGTCTTTGTTACTTAGAATATGTTCCCCTAGTGTCCAAATAACTCTAAATTTAGTCTTTGTTACTTAGAATATGTTCCCCTAGTGTCCAAATAACTCTAAATTATGTCTTTGTTACTTAGAATATGTTCCCCAAGTGTCCAAATAACTCTAAATTTAGTCTTTGTTACTTAGAATTTGTTCCCCTAGTGTCCAAATAACTCTAAATTAAGTCTTTGTTACTTAGAATATGTTCCCCTAGTGTCCAAATAACTCTAAATTTAGTCTTTGTTACTTAGAATATGTTCCCCTAGTGTCCAAATAACTCTAAATTATGTCTTTGTTACTCAGAATATGTTCCCCTAGTGTCCAAATAACTCTAAATTTAGTCTTTGTTACTTAGAATATGTTCCCCTAGTGTCCAAATAACTCTAAATTTAGTCTTTGTTACTCAGAATATGTTCCCCTAGTGTCCAAATAACTCTAAATTTAGTCTTTGTTACATAGAATATGTTCCCCTAGTGTCCAAATAACTCTAAATGTAGTCTTTGTTACTTAGAATATGTTCCCCTAGTGTCCAAATAACTCTAAATTTAGTCTTTGTTACTTAGAATATGTTCCCCTGGTGTCCAAATAACTCTAAATTTAGTCTTTGTTACTTAGAATATGTTCCCCAAGTGTCCAAATAACTCTAAATTTAGTCTTTGTTACTTAGAATATGTTCCCCTAGTGTCCAAATAACTCTAAATTTAGTCTTTGTTACTTAGAATATGTTCCCCTAGTGTCCAAATAACTCTAAATTTAGTCTTTGTTACTTAGAATATGTTCCCCTAGTGTCCAAATAACTCTAAATTTAGTCTTTGTTACTTAGAATATTTTCCCCTAGTGTCCAAATAACTCTAAATTAAGTCTTTGTTACTTAGAATATGTTACCCTAGTGTCCAAATAACTCTAAATTTAGTCTTTGTTACTTAGAATATGTTCCCCTAGTGTCCAAATAACTCTAAATTTAGTCTTTGTTACTTAGAATTTGTTCCCCTAGTGTCCAAATAACTCTAAATTTAGTCTTTGTTACTTAGAATATGTTCCCCAAGTGTCCAAATAACTCTAAATTTAGTCTTTGTTACTTAGAATATGTTCCCCTAGTGTCCAAATAACTCTAAATGTAGTCTTTGTTCCTTAGAATATGTTCCCCTAGTGTCCAAATAACTCTAAATTTAGTCTTTGTTACTTAGAATATGTTCCCCTAGTGTCCAAATAACTCTAAATTAAGTATTTTTTACTTAGAATATGTTCCCCTAGTGTCCAAATAACTCTAAATTTAGTCTTTGTTACTTAGAATATGTTCCCCTAGTGTCCAAATAACTCTAAATTAAGTATTTTTTACTTAGAATATGTTCCCCTAGTGTCCAAATAACTCTAAATTTAGTCTTTGTTACTTAGAATATGTTCCCCTAGTGTCCAAATAACTCTAAATTTAGTCTTTGTTACTCAGAATATGTTCCCCATACTAAAGTGTTACCAAAAACATGTAACTTTGTCTTGAATTTGAAAAAAAAAACTTTTTATTTTTCACTAAAGAAGGGTTCGGTGAATGTGCATATGAAACTGGTGGGGTTCGGTACCTCCAACAAGGTTAAGAACCACTGAGTTAGGATAACTGAGTGGCTGACATGGATTTGCATTACGAAATGATACAATTAGACACAGATGGTAGAATCCAAATGAGCAGACATGTATGGCTGGGTGAAGTGAAGAGGATTTTGGTGGTGAATTACACCAGTAAGAGTTATAAGAGTTACGTCAAGGACCGTACTCACTTCTACCTGACTATATATGAAGTAGACGCCATCCATTAGCACCTCAAGCTCTCCGGAGCGAGAGTGCATTTTAAACACACGGTGATGGATGGACACGGTCTTCCAGTTCCTGAGGATGCCTTCAGAAAGATCTAAACACAGCAAAAAAAAAAAAAAACATTCAATCAATCATCGGGGGGCGTGGTTAAGATACATATATAAGAAATACTTGACTTTCAGTGAATTCTAGCTATATATATTTATTTTATTACACACACACATATATATATATATATATATATATATATATATATATATATATATATATATATATATATATATATATATATAAATAAATAAAAGAAATACTTGAATTTCATTGATAATTTATTTACACATATACACACACATAACACTTATCTACTCATTGTTGAGTTAAGGGTTAAATTGTCCATCCTTGTTCTATTCTCTGTCACTATTTCAGAACACACACATTATACAAATATACATGATAAAATCAATAAGAAAACGGGAGCTCTAATTTGGGAGTCTGAATTAGGATCAGAAGTTCCTATATAAACATTGCGCACTCACGTCGCCTTTTTGTATTGATTACTGCAGCTGTGCACTGGATTCATTCACAAATACAAACTACAACTCACAAACACTTTAGAGTTAGGCTCCACCATCAGAATGTGTACTTAAACTTATAAAGATCACATGGATATTATTCAGTGAGTTGATTCACCAAAACTAACCTGTTATACAGGAGGAAAAAGCACACAGGACGTTTCAATTGTTCACATACTGGTCGCGCTCATCAGAATGACAAGACACTTCCGGTCTGCAGGTGATAGCATTCAATTGGGAAGAAACGCCCTACTGCCCCCTACTGACCAATGTGAATACTGATAAATGTGTAATGACAGCTCCAAAAACGAATTCAAACCACAAAATAAAATAAATAAATCAACACAAAAATGTGACACATTATGGGTGGGTCACATATGCATGTACAGTAGATGGCAGTATTGTCCTGTTTAAAAGTGTTACAACACTGCAGACGAACTGCTTTACGGTAGACGAAAACTTGACTGCTGTAGTTGTGTGTTGTTACCGCGCTGGGAGGACGTTAATGAAACTGCCTAACAATAAACCCACATAAGAAACCAAGAACTCGCCCTCGATCATTAGCTGTTTATATTGTGAGAAAGCGGACGTGTGAACAGGCTGTCAACGCGTCACTCAGGTCCGCATGGAGCTGGAGGGGGCGTGGCCTCCAGTTCCGCCTGAATTTCGGGAGATTTTCGGGAGAAAATTTGTCCCGGGAGGTTTTCGGGAGAGGCGCTGAATTTCGGGAGTCTCCCGGAAAATCCGGGAGTGTTGGCAAGTATGCCACTCACCTTCTCTCACTTGGATGGTTGTCTCCTGCCCTTGCAAATGGACCACTGCGGGCTGAAAAACAAAGATGTCAGGTGAGTGACTGGGCTGAAATAGTGTTCAAATCAACGGTATTGCGTGGGGATATACTTTTGTTTTGTAGGTGACATATTGTACCTGGAATTCTTTTGTTTTTGTCCTATCAGTCCTAACAGGAACCCCTGCAACAAAAAGGGAGACACAGTTCTGAGTGCACTGGAAGCAAAACCGACACCACATTGACTCAAAGAAAACAAGCAATGTTCTAGACTAAATAAAGATCATTGCTATCCCACACAATTTTTTGACACCTTGCATTAGGAATTCCCACTGTAAAGTGATAGGTTTATTCATTTTGACAACTTGAGCCTTCTCTGAACGTGGGAACATGGCTACAAACAGGCTCATGCTGTGTAATACAAGAATGGGGTTTGAGTACCTGCTGGGCCTTGAGCGCCTGGAGGCCCCTGTGGCCCAGGGGGGCCGGGCGGTCCTGCAGGACCCACGGCGTTGCTTCCTGGGATACCGGGGATACCAGGAATGCCCGGTGGGCCTTGTGGGCCCTGGGGACCTGGAGGACCAGGGGGGCCTGGTATTGCTCGTTTTTTCCCTAAGAAGACAGAATCCAAAATGAGTGAACTGTATTTGACAGCAAAGTTGATTTTATTAATGGTCTCAGAGGCGAATTGGTTTAGCATTCACACAAGATGTATGGTAAACTAGAAATTAAATTGAAGATAATGAAGCATGGATAAATGGTGGAACTGCCATTATCAAGTTTGTATTTGTAGTTAAAGGGGAACATTATCACAATTTCAGAAGGGTTAAAACCATTAAAAATCAGTTCCCAGTGGCTTATTATATTTTTCGAAGTTTTTTTCAAAATTTTACCTATCACGCAATATCCCTAAAAAAAAAGCTTCAAAGTGCCTGATTTTAACCACCCGTCCATTTTCCTGTGACGCCACATAGTGAAGCCAACACAAACAAACATGGCGGAAAGAACAGCAAGCTATAGCGACATTAGCTCGGATTCAGACTCGGATTTCAGCGGCTTAAGCGATTCAACAGATTACGCATGTATTGAAATGGATGGTTGTAGTGTGGAGGCAGGTAGCGAAAACTAAATTGAAGAAGAAACTGAAGCTATTGAGCCATATCGGTTTGAACCGTATGCAAGCGAAACCGACGAAAACGACACGACAGCCAGCGACACGGGAGAAAGCGAGGACGAATTCGGCGATCGCCTTGTAACCAACGATTGGTATGTGTTTGTTTGGCATTAAAGGAAACTAACAACTATGAACTAGGTTTACAGCAAATGAAATACATTTGGCAACAACATGCACTTTGAGAGTGCAGACAGCCCAGTTTTCATCAATTAATATATTCTGTAGACATACCCTCATCCGCGCTCTTTTCCTGAAAGCTGATCTGTCCAGTTTTGGAGTTGATGTCAGCAGGCCAGGGAAGATAGGGTCGATAGGGGGTTTAGCTCGCTCGTCTGCGGGAACAAACTGCCGCCATTGCTTGCCGTGCTACCGAGGTCCTTTGTCCCTGAATTGCTCACACACTCCGGCAGATTCAATGGGGGTCTGGCGGCAGATTTCTTTGACTTTATCGTTGGAAATGCATCTGCTTTGAGTGTCGCAGGATATCCACACATTCTTGCCATCTCTGTCGTAGCATAGCTTTCGTCGGTAAAGTGTGCGGAACAAACGTCCAATTTCTTGCCACTTTCGCATCTTTGGGCCACTGGTGCATCTTGAATCCGTCCCTGTTGGTGTTGTTACACCCTCCGACAACACACCGACGAGGCATGATGTCTCCATGGTACGGAAAACAGTCGAAAAAACGGAAAATAACAGAGCTGATTTGACTCGGTGTTTGAGAAAATGGCGGATTGCTTCCCGTTGTGACGTCATCGCTCCGAGAGCGAATATTAGAAAGGCGTTTAATTCGCCAAAATTCACCCATTTAGAGTTCGGAAATCGGTTAAAAAAATATATGGTCTTTTTTTCTGCAACATCAAGGTATATATTGACGCTTACATAGGTCTGGTGATAATGTTCCCCTTTAAGAAAAACAATCATCCCTCAGTTGAACAGGTTCATTACCAACAAAGGGTGAGTCAAAGGCATCTAGACTTCTTCTTGGTTACTTCTTTTGAGGCCCGTTCAGTTATTTTCAGAACTAAAGACGTTTATTCCTTTTTATTACTGATCCATTTTTTATTGATTATCATGACCTGGAGTAGTGAGGTAATCTACACAGACAAACATGGTTTAGTCCAGTCTCCCTCAGTTCAACCCTTCCTTAGATAACACAGGTAACATAGCCTGACTGAATATCCGATTACCTTTTTTCCTCTCTTTTCTTCTTTCTTTTCCTGTCGATTCTGAAATAAAAGAAAAACAAAGTGATTTAGCATCGAAATACTCCACTGATGAATCATAATCGCCTCGGATTGCATCTCAAGAGTCTGGCTTGTTGCGCACAGGTATCTTCTCTATGCTGACATGTTGGGCGCTGAGCACTGGAGTAAGTCCTGTGGGTTTGTCTAGTGTAGCAATTTGTAAGTGTGGTTTCACCTCATCTGTATGAACAAGTGCCTTAAGCATTCACAGGCAATGGAACTGGAGAAGATCATTAGAGAGATACTTTATCCTGCCAAAATCCCTTTCTTTGAATTAAGCCCAGATGGAGAATGCAGATGAAAGTGTGTAAATGTGCATGCGTTTATGTGTGTCTTTCTTTTACGGCCGTGTGCACATGTGGGTCCGTGTAGATGACGGTGGGGCATCTATGTCAGTGTGTGAAAGACAACATGCCCGTGTGCATACCTTCTTTCATGCAGATGAAGAATCGTTTTCAAAAGGCCGTCTCGCTGATCTTGTGTTTACCATGCCATTACAACTACAAAGGCCATTTAACCTTAAAACCTCACAGTTTGAGTCCCCTGTGAACATATGGCCGCAGTTTTTCCTCTGGCTATATGACTGGATGCACCCGCATATATTTTTCCTAACGAGCAGCCCTATCTAAAATCTGGTGCCCGTTAGGAGGGCAGCGAACACACACTGACGCACCCATACATACACACACATCTCAGACTTGGATTAGAAAAGTCTTTGTCTCAGTGCACGCAGAGGAAAGAGCTGGGAATGATTAGTGTTTAGAGGTTCGGGACTTTACTGATTTATGTAGGTATTAGAAAGTCTCAGGTGAGTTTATTCTTCTAATTTAACCACAATCATCAATTCATCTCCTTACATGTAACGCCACAGACTTCAGAATGCCTTGTGATCAATGTACTAGTTGCACGTCCACATGAAACTTCAAAGACTTTACTATTTTTTTTGTTTTTGCATAGCTCAAATTCTAAGCAAAAACAGCTACTAAAGCAAATTTAAACATATTGGCCCATGTGGTCTGCCATTGAGTCATCGATTATGATGAATTAGTTCCAGCGGATTTAATTTATGAAAGCCACAACAGTCCCAGATGATGACCTCCTTGGAGGAGTGCATGGTTGATTGAAAAAGTGCATGCTATAAAAAAAAAAAATCATCGCTTTTATATCGTATCTATTGAAAGGGGAGATTGATCCACAACATTGAGCCTATATGCTCAGTAGAAATCTCCAAAATATGTTTCAGGGACATAATATTATTCTAGGGCGGGGAAATAAACATAGGTTTTTCTGTCTTTCAAAAATGGTGAACCTCCTAGTAATAATGTCTATTAGGGATGTCCCGATCCAGGTTTTTGCACTTCCGATCCGATACCGATATTGTTTTTGCACTTCCGATCCGATACCGATACTGACCGATACTGGCCTATCCGAGCATGTATTAAAGTTTAAAGTTATTTAGCCTACTTAGTTGTCAGAATCATGTTGAAAAGGGTTTTAGTACTCTTGATAACAACTAGCCAGCTGAATTAGGGGAGTTTGAATAATACACAATGGTTGGTAACAAGAAACTGACCTGTTTATTCAAGGATAAACACAAAATAGACAAAATTATACATGACAAACAGAAAAGGCATCATTGAAACTAGGGCTGGGCGATATGGCCTTTTTTTAATATTGCGATATTTTAAGGCCATATTGCGATACACGATATATATCTCGATATTTTGCCTTAGCCTTGAATGAACACTTGATGCATACAGGTAAAAGCCAGTAAATTAGAATATTTTGAAAAACTTGATTTATTTCAGTAATTGCATTCAAAAGGTGTAACTTGTACATTATATTTATTCATTGCACACAGACTGATGCATTCAAATGTTTATTTCATTTAATTTTGATGATTTGAAGTGGCAACAAATGAAAATCCAAAATTCCGTGTGTCACAAAATTAGAATATTACTTAAGGCTAATACAAAAAAGGGATTTTTAGAAATGTTGGCCAACTGAAAAGTATGAAAATGAAAAATATGAGCATGTACAATACTCAATACTTGGTTGGAGCTCTTTTTGCCTCAATTACTGCGTTAATGCGGCGTGGCATGGAGTCGATGAGTTTCTGGCACTGCTCAGGTGTTATGAGAGCCCAGGTTGCTCTGATAGTGGCCTTCAACTCTTCTGCGTTTTTGGGTCTGGCATTCTGCATCTTCCTTTTCACAATACCCCACAGATTTTCTATGGGGCTAAGGTCAGGGGAGTTGGCGGGCCAATTTAGAACAGAAATACCATGGTCCGTAAACCAGGCACGGGTAGATTTGGCGCTGTGTGCAGGCGCCAAGTCCTGTTGGAACTTGAAATCTCCATCTCCATAGAGCAGGTCAGCAGCAGGAAGCATGAAGTGCTCTAAAACTTGCTGGTAGACGGCTGCGTTGACCCTGGATCTCAGGAAACAGAGTGGACCGACACCAGCAGATGACATGGCACCCCAAACCATCACTGATGGTGGAAACTTTACACTAGACTTCAGGCAACGTGGATCCTGTGCCTCTCCTGTCTTCCTCCAGACTCTGGGACCTCGATTTCCAAAGGAAATGCAAAATTTTCATGGTTGGGTGATGGTTTGGGGTGCCATGTCATCTTCTGCTGTCGGTCCACTCTGTTTCCTGAGATCCAGGGTCAACGCAGCCGCCTACCAGCAAGTTTTAGAGCACTTCATGCTTCCTGCTGCTGACCTGCTCTATGGAGATGGAGATTTCAAGTTCCAACAGGACTTGGCGCCTGCACACAGCGCAAAATCTACCCGTGCCTGGTTTACGGACCATGGTATTTCTGTTCTAAATTGGCCCGCCAACTCCCCTGACCTTAGCCCCATAGAAAATCTGTGGGGTATTGTGAAAAGGAAGATGCAGAATGCCAGACCCAAAAACGCAGAAGAGTTGAAGGCCACTATCAGAGCAACCTGGGCTCTCATAACACCTGAGCAGTGCCAGAAACTCATCGACTCCATGCCACGCCGCATTAACGCAGTAATTGAGGCAAAAGGAGCTCCAACCAAGTATTGAGTATTGTACATGCTCATATTTTTCATTTTCATACTTTTCAGTTGGCCAACATTTCTAAAAATCCCTTTTTTGTATTAGCCTTAAGTAATATTCTAATTTTGTGACACACGGAATTTTGGATTTTCATTTGTTGCCACTTCAAATCATCAAAATTAAATGAAATAAACATTTGAATGCATCAGTCTGTGTGCAATGAATAAATATAATGTACAAGTTACACCTTTTGAATGCAATTACTGAAATAAATCAAGTTTTTCAAAATATTCTAATTTACTGGCTTTTACCTGTATAATCACAGCAGTATGATGATTCTATGTGTCTACATTAAAACATTATTCTTCATACTGCATTAATATATGCTACTTTTAAACTTTCATGCAGAGAGGGAAATCACAACTAAAAAAAAATCACTATTTTTTTCATACAGTGTTGATGTGGAAATGTTTGCCTCGGCATTTTGATGGTGTGGACGTGTGGCACCGAATGGAGATAAGCGTCTCGACAGACGTTACAATATTTGAACAATGATGAAGAAAACCGTTTTCTCTGTCGTGTCCGTGTGTCGAAAATTGTTATGCGCTTATTTTTTTATTTGATTTTGTGCGTGGCATGGATTTGCCTTGCGCGGAGGACGCTGGTGCAGGCGCGCACCTTAGCGGCTGCGCTAGCATCACAGCTAACGTTAGCCATGCTGCTACCTCGCTCTCTGCTGGGAGAGGGCGTATACGTATGTGACGTATGACGTGACAGTATGTGATGTGTGTAAGAAGGTGCGCTCGCTGTCTGTAAGAGGGAGACACAGGAATGAGTGAGAAGAGCCTGTCGTGTAATGCCAGCAGCTAAAAGTAACTGCGTGAGAATCCACAGACCTGTGGATGTGTTGAAGGTGTGCTGGAAAATGCGGAACGGAAATTAGGGAGCAGCAGAAAAGTGGAATGTATTATTTAAATCGGTGCGTTGGAAAACACGGACCAGAGTTTTTTAAAAACTGGATCTGGATCGGCATTTTCCCATGCCTTGCCGATACGCATTTTTTTGCAAATATCGGCGGCCGATCCGATCCAAATATCGGATCGGGACATCCCTAATGTCTATGAAGGTTCTCCTTCATCCAGGTCATTGTCATCTCGGGGCATTCAATCGATTTCAACTGGACTACCGTATTTTTCGGAGTATAAGTCGCACCGGCCGAAAATGCATAAAAAAGAAGGAAAAAAAACATATATAAGTCGCACTGGAGTATAAGTCGCATTTTTTGGGGAAATTTATTTGATAAAACCCAACACCAAGAATAGACATTTGAAAGGCAATTTAAAATTAAAGCTGCAAGCAGCATTGGTCGGGCCCGCGTATTTGGCAGGTGCTAGTCCTAAGTGTCCCAATACTTTTGTCTACTTTTAGTCTTAAGTGTCCCAAGACTTTTGTCTAGTGTACCTACCTTGTCTGCATTGTGTGGGCACGTTGGTGCTTCCTGCTTTTAAGCAGCCATCTTAAAAAAACAGCAGCGCAGCAGCATCAGCGCAGCGGGTCTTTGAAGGGTCATAAAATCAAAACCGGAGCAGTTAGAAAAAAAGCGCTTCTGTCATTGTAATCACAAGGGTTCAATCTCTCTCCTGTGTTAGTTTGAAGGCGAAACGACAAACGCGCTCAGAGGAGTTCGTTTTAGAAGGAAGGTGACCGGTTTTTACAAAAAATGTGTTTTGAAGGGGGAATAGCAAACTTCCTGTTGATTTTTGCTGGGGGTTGTCAATTTATGAAATGTAGGTCTAAGTGAGACCTACGGAGAGGTTTTTGTTTCATGTCTCTCCGACCTTCCCAGTGGGAGTTACAGGCAGTTTTGTCATTTTTTTCTTCCGAGGAGCAGTTTTTTCTCCGTTTTATTCAAAAATTGCTCTAGAGCGCAATTTTTAAATTTGGGGTTAGGTTTTTTTATTAGATCGCAATTTTTGCCAGTCCTGATGTGTGCGTTCAGTTTGGTGAGTTTTGAAGCGTGTTAAGGGGGTCAAATTACAACTCAAAGAGGCAAAAGTTACTGTTTTTAGCACTTTTTTGTCTTGAAGCTGGAATTGCCAACTTCCTGTTGATTTTAGCCCGACAATGTACTATTATGAAATGTAGGTCTAAGTCAGACCTACATAGAGGTTTTTGTTTCATGTCTCTCCGACCTTTCTAGTGGGAGTTACAGGCAGTCTAGTTATTTCTTTTCCTAGGGGGCGCTAGAGCGCAATTTTGAGTTTTGTGGTTCGGTTTTTTTAAAAAAAGGCAATTTTCGCAGGTCCTGATGTGTGGGTCAAATATGGTGAGTTTTGAAGCATGTTAAGTGGGTCAAATTACAGTTTAATGTGGCGGCGGAAGAATAAAGAATAAAACCTTACAAATACAATAGGTCCTTATGTCCCATTGCATTCGGGAGTCCTTTTGCAATGGGCCATGCGGGCCCTAATAAATAAAGAATAGTGAACAACAGGCTGAAAAAGTGTACGTTATATGACGCATAAATAACCAACTGAGAATGTGCCTGGTATGTTAACGTAACATATTATGGTAAGAGTCATTCAAATAACTATAACATATAGAACATGCTATACGTTTATCAAACAATCTGTCACTCCTAATAGCTAAATCCCATGAAATCTTATACGTCTAGTCTCTTACGTGAATGAGCCAAATAATATTATTTGATATTTTACGGTGATGTGTTAAAAATTTCACACATAAGTCGCTCCTGAGTTAAGTCGCACCCCCGGCCAAACTATGAAAAAAATTGCGACTTATAGTCCGAAAAATACGGTACTTGGTTTGTCTTGGAAGACGTTACGGCGCTCATCCGAGTAGGCTTTATCAGTTCATGCTCATAGACTTAGAATGGTCAGATCTAGTCCAGCGGCTGGTGCCTAGTAATAATCGACCCCATTTCATTTGATCTCTTAGTGCATAACCTCAGTAAAATAACACGGAACAACAGCTTTATTCAGTATGAGCAGAACAATCGATTCTGCTCATAATAATGTGAGAACCCATTAACAATCTCTTTTCAATATTTCATATTCTAAATTTGTCACACTCTTCATTACTGTATACTGAACCCCCTCCAAAGAAACATTAAACCAGGGGTGCTCATTACGTCGATCGCGAGCTACCGGTCGATCGTGGAGGGTGTGTCAGTCGATCACCAGCCAGGCATTAAAAAAATAGTCCTAAAATGAGCGATCATAAAGCTTCACTATGACGTCACTTTCGTCACTTGATTGACATTCACGGCACCCGAGGGTCTTCTGAGATGACGCTGGCTGCTGCCAGCTCATTAAAATTACCGACTGGAAGGCGAGAAACACTTTATTTCAACAGACTCTGGCGCCGTACCTGTCGTCAAAACTCCAAAGACCGACTGCACAGTTGCACAATAAAAGTGCTGCTTTATCCTGCCTGCCTTACAAAATAAGAGTCTCAGAAAGCTGGCGTGCACAAGCTAGCAAGCTACGGAGTTTGCCAACAATGTATTTCTTGTGAAGTGTATAAAAAGGAGTATGGAAGCTGGACGAATAAAATGGCAAAAACCAACCACTTTCATGTGGTATTGGACAGAAAGGAGGACTTTTTTTCTCCTCCATTCGAAAATGCGGACATTATCAGCACCACTGTCTGATTCCTATCAATGCAAAAGTCATCAGAATCAGGTAATACACCAACTTTTATTCTTGTCTTCATGAAAGAAAGGAATCTATATGTGTTAAACATGCTTGTATTATCTTTAAACACTTTTAACTTATTAACAATATTAACTATATGTGTTAAACATGCTTGTATTATCTTTAAACACTTTTAACTTATTAACAATATTAACTATATGTGTTAAACATGCTTGTATTATCTTTAAACACTTTTAACTTATTAACAATATTAACTATATGTGTTAAACATGCTTGTATTATCTTTAAACACCTTTAACTTGTTAACAATATTAACTATATGTGTTGAACATGCTTGTATTATCTTTAAACACCTTTAACTTATTACCAATATTAACTATAAGTGTTAAACATGCTTGTATTATCTTTAAACACTTTTAACTTGTTAACAATATTAACTATATGTGTTAAACATTCTTGTATTATCTTTAAACACCTTTAACTTGTTAACAATATTAACTATATGTGTTGAACATGCTTGTATTATATTTAAACACCTTTAACTTATTACCAATATTAACTATAAGTGTTAAACATGCTTGTATTATCTTTAAACACTTTTAACTTGTTAACAATATTAACTATATGTGTTAAACATTCTTGTATTATCATTAAACACCTTTAATTTATTAACAATATTAACTATATGTGTTAAACATGCTTGCATTATCATTAAACATCTTTAACTTGTTAACAATAGTAACTATATGTGTTAAACATGCTTGCATTATCTTTAAACACCTTTATCTTATTAACAATATTAACTATATGTATTAAACATTTTTGTATTATCATTAAACACCTTTAACTTGTTAACAATATTAACTATATGTATGAAACATGCTTGTATTATCATTAAACACCTTTAATTTATTAACAATATTAACTATATGTGTTAAACATGCTTGTATTATCATTAAACACCTTTAACTTGTTAACAAAAACATATATTTCATAAATAAGTAAATATAAATTATATATATGAATGAGGTAGATCCCCACGACTTGATCAATTGAAAAGTAGCTCGCCTGCAGAAAAAGTGTGAGCACCCCTGCATTAAACCATATAAATAATTGATCTATCACTAACCCATGTATTACCAGCCCAATAAAGCTTCAGATACACTTGCTTCTCTTTTCAAAAATAATAAAAGGCAGGCAGATTTTGCGAAATCAAAACAAAAAAACATCCCAAACTTTTGGGTAATAAGGATCCTTAACATACAGTACCTGTGTGTAGCTGCTTTCCTGGACTTCTTTTTGCCCTCTGAGTTATGCCCCTGTTATCTTCTGTGGCTAGTAAGTCTCTGATTTGATGCAGTGAGTTATCCTAGGGAACAGAAAATAAGCAAATATTACACACATCTTTACACAATGTCCCTTTTCTTTCATTTATTCAATGGAAACTGTTCAACGATAACAAATCTCCCTGTCTGCCTTTTCAAAGGTAATAAGTCAACACTGTTCATTTTGCCTATCCACTTGGTCAAGACACGGCAGGTTATACAGTATTCAAACAGTAGTCATACTATATTGGCATTGACAAATTATACAAGGTATGTCTCAGCTGATTGAAAGTCGTCCTATCCGTACTGTTGCGTTCGGACCAGATGTTCCTCCCAGGGAATTTAAGTTGCTGGTCACTCCCAAGTTCTTTTGATGACACATAAGCTGAGTTCAATTTGACCACCAGACAGAATAGGTATTTTGTGATTTATTTTCAAAGCTTTGAAAATAAACATGAGACCAAGCCAGTACAGCAAGCGTTCCCTAGCGCAGCTAAAATGATCTAATCTCAAATACGGAAACCTTCTCATCTATAAAGTGTCTCTTGCTCCCACCCTAATTGTCTCTTCCTCCAGCCCGAACACTTACCCCTTGTCCTCCTCAGCTGGGCACAGGAACAGATAAGAGAAAGGAGTTATGGCTACTCCCTGCATACCACAAAATCAAGGTTGACACATACAGTACTTGCATACAACCAAAAGAGAACACTAGGTGTCTTGTAATATGACTATAATAAGTAAAGAAGTAACACTTAAATATGGATATATGTAAATATCTGCCTCCGACAGTACCCAAGTTTTTGGTCAGGGAATTCTGAAGTGCTGATGCCTAAAGTCGTTGGTTAATGTCCAGGTCTCACAGGTGCATGATACATGAGCAGGGCGGAATGTGAGAAACTATAAGACCATAAGGTAGGAGTAAGGATTGAAAAAAGGATTCATGCTTGAGACAATGAGCCACTTTGGACAAACTTATTATAAATGATGGTGATATAAAATTTGAGAAAGAAGCCTGAGCAAAGGCTGTTTTGTTGTTTTTAACCTTTAAGGTTTGTTCTGTAAACTCAAGGCATTTGAGTGTGAAACACTCAAGTCATTGTCTGTCCCACTGGGTCTGTAACTTACCCTGTAACTTAAGTCACCTTTGTCTGTCTGCTTTAGACATCCGCCTGGTCACAAATAATAACTCACGTTCATTTACAAAAGAAGGACATGAATTGTGTTTTGTCTGAGATCATTGCTCATTCACATAGCACCTGGTCCCATGCCTGCCCAGATGCAGCATTAATGGGCTAAAATGTGAGTCAACAAAACGGCTGACGTGGTTTGGTGAGCCCATCCTTTGAAAGAGTAAAGCCACTCCCAGGGGTCATGACTAACTCCTGCCTTTGTATCTACATTAACATCAAGTCTTTTGTCAGCTACGATGACACATTTTTTTTTTTCAATTGCTCGGAAGCAAACTGCATACCTGCCAACTTTTGAAATCAGAAAAACCTAGTAGCCAGGGTCCAGGGGCCGCAGGCCCCGGTAGGTCCAGGACAAAGTCCTGGTGGGGGGTTCCGACGCAAAATGATTATTAGCATTCAGACAGGTTAAAATGTTGCTAAAACCATCACTTTTCTATCAGTCACAGTGACTTTTCAAAACAAAAATATTACAGCAAAAATCATATGGGTTGATTGACATGTTTATTCTGTAAGCTAACTTCAATAGTTTGAAATTATTTTGACAGTTAATGCCAGTTATCCTGTCAACCTTTCACAAGACTTCAATTTGTTAATTGAAAGTATAAACAGTATAAACACTTTTTACAGTAAACAAATGGTAAAACAGTACTAAACAATTCCATAAAAAAAATAATTGGTGTCATTATTAACTTTCTGTCCAAGCTTGTATAATCTACTGCCTTGTTCAATTGTAAAAAATATTCTGTGCCTAAAATTCACATTTCTATCACAATTATCATACTGTAAACATGGTAAACTAACTTCATTAAAATTAATAGTCCTGTCAATAGCATGGAATTACAATTCAAATGTAGTTTTTTTGTAAGCCTTTCAAAAGAATTCAAAATATGAAAAATTAATGAAAATTAATTTAAGCCATCAGACACTTGAAAAGTGGCACATCACATCTCTAATGTAATCATTTGAACTTTTCAACAGAAATAGCACTGCAAAAATATTAAGGACATACTTCTGTATTTTGGTAGTTATGCTGTCAACATTTAACAAGATTTCTTCAACTTGGACTTGAAAGCATAAATAGTATAAACACTTTTAACAGTATAACAGTACTAAACAATTCCAATAGATAACATTGGTGTCATTACCTTTTTGTGGCTAAAATCCAAATTCTTCGGCATTTATCACATCCAAAGAATCTGTTTGGGCGACGAAAAACGTTGAAAGTTTTCCACTTGTATCGCTAGCAACGGCATTAGACTTGTGTTTTTTTGTCCCAACGTGGTCTTTTACTTCGCTAATTCCTCCGTGTCCGATCGAAAAATCTTGTCTGCACAAGGTGCAATTCGCGTAGTTTTCACCCTTTTTGGAACGGATAATTATTCCCGGATAGGCTTTTGAATATTCTTCACGGAATGACTGCAGTTTTCTTTTCGGTTTAAGACTCGTTTGCGATTTTTCTCCGGCTGATTCCATGATCGTTCGCTCGTTTGGAAACAATGGCAACTGATGCCTCGTGCTTGGCAGCGGTGCTATAAATAGCCTCGCGCATGGCATTCGGAATGGCTCGATAGGAAGTTACGGGAAGCAGTGTCGATTGTCGTTGTTACGCGATTTCCTGAATAAAACTTTTAAAAATATATATTTTTTTAATTAATGAAAAACTGTATTTTTTATCACTGCAACCGTAACCCGGAATAGGTTGATGAAAACCGTACTAATTACGGGAAAACCGGAGTAGTTGGCAGGTATGAAACTGGCAGCAGTCTTAATGGTCATAGCAAGTCTTTTGCTCAGTTTTTTATTTGTCCATTGTCGGCCACCTCCTGTTCCCATAGAAATATTCTGAGGGTCCTTACTGCTGTCCAAAAGAATCTGAAAGTGAAGAGACTAGCTGGAAACTCAATAGACCACCCATAGCTCAACTAAGAGGTGGGTTGCACTTTGTCAGCATAAATGATGGTCCAACAGTGAGAGGCTTAACATCTGCTTGGAAGTTGTGCAATAGACATCCCCAAAGCAGTGACACGTGCAGCGTCTAAACATGGTTATAAAGGTCGTAAATAACTCTGCATTATTTAGTCATCTGGCCACGAATAAAGTTAACATAACTCAATTTAATATTCCTAATCTCCAATGGAGAAGAAAAAGTATTCTTTGTGTTGGATGAACTTCCAGAGCCTCTTTTTGTGGTTGCATGCAGAGCAACCGAAACGCCGCAATAGGAAAGTAGACAAGAGCTCACAGTAGTTAGATGGTGTTTGTCAATGTCAATGAAGGATCCTCAAGCAGATGAATTTCAAGGATGACGCTATGTAACAGAATCCTGCCAACGGAATTTCCAGGGTCCTTCGAAATTGACTGACAATGTGGTCTTTTTTTCTGAGAATGTTTAAGGACGCGGCCTTTGTTCTTGGCAATGGTAAATCACACACGATCCTCTGAGCACCTTAACAATTCTGGTGCAAGTGAAAGGGAAGCAAAGCTGATTGTGTATCGCACCTTGGAGGTTTTATGTTGTGCAGTTTCCTTTTCCAGTGAAAGCCCAACTACTTCTTTGTGTTCATTAATTTGAAAGTCATATGACACTATCCAGGAGTTCAATGTTATCATGACTAGGGATGTCCCGATCCAGGTTTTTGCACTTCCGATCTGATACCGATATTGTTTTTGCATTTCCGATCCGATACCGATACTGACCGATACCGATACTGGCCTATCCGAGCATGTATTAAAGTTTAAAGTTATTTAGCCTACTTAGTTGTCAGAATCATGTTGAAAAGGGTTTTAGTACTCTTGATAACAACTAGCCAGCTGAATTAGGGGAGTTTGAATAATACACAATGGTTGCTAACAAGAAACTGACCTGTTTATTCAAGGATAAACACAAAATAGACAAAATTATACATGACAAACAGAAATGGCATCATTGAACTAGGGCTGGGCGATATGGCCTTTTTTTAATATTGCGATATTTTAAGGCCATATTGCGATACACAATATATATCTCGATATTTTGCCTTAGCCTTGAATGAACACTTGATGCATATAATCACAGCAGTATGATGATTCTATGTGTTTTGATTGGTTGATTGAGACTTTTATTAGTAGGTTGCACAGTGAAGTACATATTCCGTACAATTGACCACTAAATGGTAACACCCCAATAAGTTTTTCAACTTGTTTAAGTCGGGGTCCACTTAAATTGATTCATGATACAGATATATACTATCAGATATATACTATCATCATAATACAGTCATCACACAAGATAATCACATTGAATTATTTACATTATTTATAATCCAGGGTGTGGAGGGGGGCGCCTGATGTAAGTGTCAAAAAGACAGCCAAAAGAGTTTGATATGAGAATAAATCTAAAGTTAAAATATAGGGTAGAAATGCACCCATTTGCAGGAAATGTAGTCTTGATTTTCAACATTTTCTTTCAAGGCTTGCATGTCTACATTAAAACATTCTTCTTCATACTCCATTAATATATGCTACTTTTAAACTTTCATGCAGAGAAGGAAATCACAACTAAAAAAATCACTAATTTTTTCATACGGTGTTGATGTGGACATTTTTGCCTCTGCATTTTGATGGTGTGGACGTGTGGCACCGAATGGAGATAAGCGTCTCGACAGACGTCACAATATTTGAACAATGATGACGAAAACTGTTTTCTCTGTTGTGTCCGTGTGTCGAAAATTATTATGCGCTTATTTTTTTATTTGATTTTGTGCGTGGCATAGATTTGCTATGCGCAGAGGACGTTTAAACAGTGCACAATTGCACAGGCGAGCACCTTAGAGGGAGCGTTGCTTGCACGGCTGCGCTAGCATCACAGCTAACGTTAGCCATGCTGCTACCTCTCTGCTCGGGGAGGACGTATACGTATGTGACGCATGACGTGACAGTATGTGACATGTGTAAGAAGGTGCACTTGCTGTCTGTGAGAGGGAGACACAGGAAAGAGTGAGAAGAGCCTGTCGTGTACTGCCAGCAGCTAAAAGCAACTGCGTTAGAATTCACAGACCTGTGGATGTGTTGAAGGTGTGCTGGAAAATGCGGAACGGAAATTAGGGAGCAGCAGAAAAGTGGAATGTATTATTTAAATCGGTGCGTTGGAAAACACGGACGGGAGTTTTTTTTTTAAACTGGATCTGGATCGGCATTTTCCCATGCCTTGCCGATACGCAATTTTCGGCAAATATCGGCAGCCGATTCGATCCAAATATTGGATCGGGACATCCCTAATCATGACACAATTCATGATTCAGTTATCCGGAAACTATTCCACTTTTTGTTATGTTATAGTTGTATTCCACAATAGAATACATTCATTTTGTCCTAAAAAATCTGCAGACAATCCCTTTTATGATGTATTAAAAATAAAAAACCTGAAAAATCACATGTACGCAAGTATTCACAGCATTTGCTCAATACTTTGATTCACCTTACGCAGCAATTACAGCCTCAAGTATTTTTGAATACAATTCCACCAGCTTGGTACACCTATCTTTGGGCAGTGTTGCCCATTCAGTGTTTCCCACAGGGCAGGCATCTATTTGTGGTGGTGTGGTCGGGGGGTGGCGGCGGCAGCGGCGATGACCAAGAAGAACGCGGAGTTGGAATATAATTAAATACAGATTTGAAAAATTAGTTATTCACTGAAATATATTTATTAATTGTGGTTCTTACAAAAAATATATCTTATAAAATATAAAAGCTAAAATGTCTCTTAAAGCTCTGCCCCTTTAATTAGTGCATACTAAATAATTTAACTTTAGCCTACTACTACAACCATATTATTTACCAGCAACATAAAGTGAAACAGAGGCAGAGGTGTCCTGCCACAGTCAGTCAACCTCCTCCTCCTCCTGCTGCTGCTGAACAGGTCGCACTGGAGCTAGTCGCTCTATGTTTTGTCGTGGTCCTCTCTATAAGGCACATAAGAATATAAATTAGGACCCTTTTCATGAGAAAAGTGCATTTCTGATCTGACCCTGCTTTATTTTTCAGTGTTTGCTGAGTCTCACCTGTTCCCTCCGCCCTAATTTTTCTACTTGCCCGACTTCTCAAATCTACTTGCCCCAATATTTTTACTTGTCCTGCCTAGGTTTTTTTCTGGCTGTGTAGTGCTCATGGCTTATATCTTACTAAAATCCTCCCCGTTGACTATTTACAACACTACACAGTATTTATTATTATTATTATCTATAATTACATTTAAATGGCATTGCATACATGTAAAATTAAATGCTATTTCACATTATTTGACCAGTAGCAGTTACACCCATCTGAACAGGTCAGCCACCTGTTTAAAGCCCGATCACAGTTGAAATCTTGAAATGAAGGGCCTTTAATGGCCAAAACATTAACCTGGACAACATTTTAACAGCTGGTTGGCTCAGATGTTATTCTTTTCATTGCATTCACATGCTGCAGTGAACAGTGGACATTTTAGCTTGAGTATTAATGTAGTATCTGAAGCACCGTCTCCACGTGTGTTTATTGACAACAGGGTTATAACCTGGACACGTTAGCTCGTCGGTATGAAAACAGGTGATTGTTATTACGTGCGTCTGCCCCGGCCCCCGAGTCAAACAGCGGCGGTGTTAATGAAGCAGCGTCAGGCTGCTCACCGTCAGTGAAACGCTCGGTGAAATCGCGGATTAACGTTAAATATATGACGAGCCGCGAGCGATGCAGCTAAAACCTATCTACCTCCATCCATCCATCCATCCATTTTCTACCGCTTATTCCCTTCGGGGTCGCGGGGGGCGCTAGAGCCTATCTCAGCTACAATCGGGCGGAAGGCGGGGTACACCCTATAACCTATATTACCCTCGTATTTTGATCCCGTCCGTCCGTCCGTCCGTCCGTCCGTTTTCGTCTTCGTCTTCTGGCCCACCAGGTGAATTAAAGTGCTATTGGCGGAGTTACAATGCATAGTAGGCTACCGCCACCTACTGCACCGGAGTTGTAACTACAAGATACATTCACAGACAGAGTCCCATTGCTTTTATGAGCGGTCGAGCGAGTCAAAAGCCGAAAAATCCATTTGTGGCGGACGTAATTCTTTCGTGGCGGGCCGCCACAAATAAATGAATGTGTGGGAAACACTACCATTACTCTTTGTAGCACCTTTCAAGCTCCATCAGGTTGGATGAGAAGCATTGGTTTTCATCCAGGATGTCTCCGTACATTGCTGCATTCATCTTAGTCTAGTCAGGGAGGAACGGACTCTTATCAGTGACACTGAATCTGTGTAACATCTGGTTGACCTTTAACGGGGGCCCTCCTAACAAGGAATGTATATCTTGACCAGCTGACATAATGTATATGTACATGTCTGACCTTCTGAGCATTAGAGGCTGATTGAGTAGTGTGGCAACTCGGGTTTAACCGACACACAGATCTCCAGATGTTTGCTGTTCATTTGGTGTGCAGGTGTCTCCACATCTCCTGTCCAGCTGTTTGAATATAAGGGCCTGTTACCGCTCAAAGAATTGTGTGCGTACGTTCAGGCAAATGGCAGCACACTTTCTTCTGTTCTGACAGCCAAACATCGTTCCACAGCCAGTTTCTGGCCCGAGATGAAGCTGCACCCCAACGCCAAAAACAAACAAGCTATCTGCCAGACTGCTACTAAGGTGAAGCTGGTGTTTTAGATGAAAGCAACATGAAATTAATTCATGAAAAGACTATTGGAATGCCTTCATTCAACCATTTAAAGCCTTTGTACCCTTCAAAGGCATGCAGTGTTACTGTAAATCACGACGACAACGTGCTGGTATGTGTGTCAAGTTCCAACTTTTGAGTAAACCATTCTTTTCAGAACAAGGAGAAATTGCTAATAATTAGAGGGCTTTCGAACTTTCAAAGCGAAGAAGGTGATAGTGTACACCCAGGACATGATTCCCTGTTGTTCTGTGAGGATAGGACTAAATATCAATCACCCCAGGAATGTGTAATTTTGTTCTCTCAAGATTCTTTTTGCCCTCTTACCACACCAGCTTGTCTTTTTCTTTCATTACTAAACTCAAACTACTGAATGCTCCAACATTTTAAGATGATTAGGAGAGGGAATCACAACCATTCAATCATGATACTCTCACATGGATTCTGGTGGTGATAATCCAAAACGCCAGAAAAGCACCACAATTTTGCAGTTGGTTGGGTAAAACTGAGAGTTGAAATTGAGGATGACAGATGCACAGTGGGAGTTAATGGGTGCCTATCACTGCTATGTTGGTAGTATGAGCTTAGAGAAGCAGGTAACATTCTGATTCCTCAGCAGTGAGTCCCTGATGGGTCACACTTAAGGTTGCCAAGTGCATGGAAAGAATATAAAGGGACACCTTGAAGGGCAGGTTAACCTGATTCCTTTTGCCTTTTTATTTTGTGTGAAAGGAGTCTTACTATCCACAAAGGTTACGTGGAGGCAACTGGACTCTCCCTGTTTGTTGAAAACGTTTCAGAAGAGTCCAGTTGCATCGATTTAACCATTGTGGATTACAAGACCTGATGACTGGAAATCTACACGGACATATTTTTACTATTTGACTCCAACCAGAATTTAATTAGATGCATAGGTTTTAGAGTGACACATATACACGGGAAACACATTTTTCAATAACCACCTTTTTTGTGCAAAATAACAAAATAAACACAACAAAACACATATTTTTCTTAAAGGGGAACTTCACTTTTTGGGGAATTTTGCCTATTCTTCACAATCATTATGAGAGACATGACTAGGGCATACTTGCCAACCCTCCCGGATTTTCCGGGAGACTCCCGAAATTCAGCGCCTCTCCCGAAAACCTCCCGGGACAAATTTTGTCCCGAAAATCTCCCGAAATTCAGGCGGAGCTGGAAGCCACGCCCCCTCCAGCTCCATGCGGACCTGAGTGACGTCAGGTGCGCAACACCACGTAAATCGTTGGCCAACCAAAAAGTAACCCCAGTACGCTATAGCCAACATTCACCAGGAGATGGCAACAGACAAACATAGATCACTATTACATTCCTCCCCTTTTAGAAATGTATAGAAGTTACTCAAAATAAATAAACAACCCAACCAAAAAATGCAGCAGCTCAATTAAAAAACTGTACTTAAGCCATATTCTTTTCTTTTTTTTTTTAGTACTGAACTCTTAACCCTCATTTAAAAAATAAACATGCTTATTATACAAACAGTATTTGTACACCTTTAACACAGATTTTTATACTGTCTTCAGAGATTCAGTTTTTTTGGTGGTACTCGAAACCTTTCTGGGTACCTGCGAAAGGGTGTTCAGCATGGTTAGAAAAATAGTGACAGAGAATAGAACAAGGATGGACAATTCAACCCTTAACTCAACAATGAGTAGATGAGTGTTATGTGTGTGTATATGTGTAAATAAATGAACACTGAAATTCAAGTATTTATTTTATTTATATATATATATATATATATATATATATATATATATATATATATATATATATATATATATATATATATATATATATATATATATATATATATATATATATATATGAAATACTTGACCTGGTGAATTCTAGCTGTAAATATACTCCTCCCCATTTATTTAAAGACACATATTTGTATTTTTGTTAATAGTATCAATGTGTCAGCTTATATTTAGTACATGTACTAAATGTATGTACATGTACATGCTCTCGGGAGAAATCCATTAAGAGTTTGAGCAGAAATATGTCGTATAGGAATCAACTATACACCATAAAACATTAAACAAAGTGCTAGGTAGAGGTGGGGCAAATAATCGATTTGTAGATGCATCGCAATTCGGACATGGACGATTATAGAATCGGCGACCGGTGCAATGGACGTCGAGTGGATCTAGCATGACATTGTGAGAGTCCAGTCCATAGTGGATCTAACATAATAGTGAGAGTCCAGTCCATAGTGGATGTAACACAGTGGTTCTTAACCTGGGTTCGATCGAACCCTAAGGGTTCGGTGAGTCGGCCTCAGGGGTTCGGCAGAGCCTCCGCCGTGGAGGTCAAGACACGCCCGACTCATCGTGTAAATAAAAACGTATCCCTATCGGCGTATTGTGGATACCCCCAAACAATGTTCCTTCTAATTTTCCATATGTGTGAGCAAACGCAAAAACTCCTTGAGCATTCGGTGGAGCACATGTGGTCACACCTGCAGCACACCTGTCCCAAACCTGACTAAATAACAAGTTAAATGTTTTATTATTGTAATCAAATAACAGTCATTTCCATGAGATTATTTTCTAATATAAGTGTTTTGGCCCACTTACAATGACTATAACATTGTTTTTCATGAGCTGTGTACTAGTATTATATGTCTGTGTGGGGGTCCTACTTTGGAAATAATGTGTACCCCTTTCAGATATCGCATTTAGTTTCCACTAAAACATTCACATGTTGCACAATGAGATGTAAACATGGGATTATGTGTACATTCCTGTATCTTTCTGTTTGTAAAATATATATCTATTAGTATTTCTTTAATATAATAACATCATTTTATGATTACGGTTCGGTGAATGCGCATATGAAACTGGTGGGGTTAGGTACCTCCAAGAAGGTTAAGAACCACTGATCTAACATAATAGTGAGAGTCCAGTCCATAGTGGGGTTTTATTTATATGACTTGCAACATTTGAATTGAAGCAGATGTTCCCGCCATGCTCGTGTACGTGTTTCGCTTCAAGATGGTATTTTAAAATGTGCGCCGATGATAAAAACGTTTGTCGTTGCACTACCAATAAGTTACCTTAGTTTTATTTAAAGTTCTGTTTTGAAGCGAAATGGGCCGTCCCTCCTCGCAATCACAGACCGTGTAAGAAATTAACGTGTCTTCCAGGTTAAGCCTTAATCACATGAGATAACGCGTTAACGTTGACAGCCCTAATATATACTGTATATTAGGGATGTAATGGCAACGAGGTGGCGACTTGTCCAGGGTGTACACCGCCGTCCGCCCGAGTGCAGCTGGTATAGGCTCCAGTACCCCCCGCGACCCAGAAAGGGACAAGCGGTAGAAAATGGATAAATGGATGGATGGGATGTAACGGTAAATGGTGTCATGATAAACCGTGGTAAATTCAAGACGGTTAGTAATACCGTTTACATTTTTAATTATCCAAAAACCATCATTTATTAATGCATTTAGGCAACACTGCTTACTTCCTGGAAAAAGGAAGTCGCCGCATGCGCAAAAGCGCCGTTTTACGTGACAAAACATGGTGGAAAGCAACTACACGGACCTTGGATGGATGGATATATATATATATATTAGGGGTGTAACGGTACACAAAAATGTCGGTTCGGTACGTACCTCGGTTTAGAGGTCACGGTTCGGTTCATTTTCGGTGCAGTAAGAAAACAACAAAATATAAATTTCTGGGTTATTTACCAAATTTGCAAAATTTTCCACCAAAAATATTTTTCTTAGTGGAATATTTGATGTGAAGTAATCGGAACCTTGGATAGGTCAATAATTCATAATAACATTGATTTTGATTCAATATTATGTTTTGAGCAATGACAGTTTGATTGAAAAAAAAACCCAGCTTTGTTTTATTAGTCAACATTGCAACTTTTTCTAAATTACATTTCACCTTTAAGCTTTTTTATTTCACTTTTGTTATGTTTTTGTTTATTGTAATAGTATTTTTAGAATGTGCCGTGGGCCTTTAAAACATTAGCTGTGGGCCGCAAATGGTCTCCGGTGCACACTTTTGACACCCCTGCTATAGATAATAAAAAATAACATCTGATAAATCTATGGATAAAAAGCAGAGCCTGGCGACGCATGCGCATTTATCATAACTCTCTCTCTCTCTCTGTCTCTGCCCCTCTCTCACGAATGCTGCTGCGCGGACAATTTGTTTTGTTTTTAACCCCTTCTTAACCCTGAAAGTACATTGAAAATACACGCAACCCTAACTCAAAATGCCGGACATTTGAGGCATTTAAGAAACTCCGTCCGGTGAAAAGAGGACGTATGGTCAGTCTATCGTAGCCCGTTAGCTGCTAGCATGCCGTGTGTTGTGCCTCGGTGTGCATTGTTTACACAACGTTCGTTACGCTACTTAATATATCCGTGTGGAAACTCGTTCGGTACACCTCCGAACCGAACTGGAACCCCCGTATCGAAACGGTTCAATACAAATACACGTACCGTTACACCCCTAATAAATATATATAAATACACTTCCACACATGAAAATAATGCTAATTTTGATGATCGTTTTCCCTTATATTTATAAAACACATATCATATACAAAAAGAACAAGACAATGAAAAAAAAAAAAAAGAGTATTGTTAGCACTTTACCTTCTTCTCGACACAAAATACTACAAACATGAATCAAGACAGAATTTGTAATTTCTCAGTGCCTGAGGGACTGCTTGTCATAGACGGTGTCTTTGGACGACAACTCTGTTCAGCTTGGTCTGTGTTTTTCTTTTCATCACTTTCTGGTTTTGGTAAGACGTTTGTACGGGCCACTTTTCAACACAGTCTCTTTACTGTCGATTATACATCTGCATGTCGCTAGCAACGACTTGTTTCCTCAATGTTTTGCAGATTACAGTGGTTTGGTTGGTGTCTGACTTTTTAAAATCCAAACAAAGCAGTTCCTCTTCCGCTTTTTAGCACCAATTCCTCTTTGCATTTTGTTGATTATTGTGCTTTCCTCCTCTGCTAGTACCAGACTGCTGTGTTGTTGACATCCATACTGACGCCGGCTCTCACTGTAAAGTTGTTTCAAGTAAAAATGCTACTGCAGTTACATTAGCCGCAGACCAGATGTTAAGATTACAATATGAACAATAGAGAGTGATCTTGTACAATAGACATTTTTATGTTCAACCCGTCACACTGCCAGGGGTTTGAACTAAGATCTGCTGATTGAGAGACAAGAGTGCTCGACTACAAGCCAAAAGCTGGACCTGTCAGCTTGATGTCCAGTCCTTGATGCTCTTCAAGCATCAGCCAATGAGGTTGACACACGTACTAACTAGGGATGTCCCGATCCAGGTTTTTGCACTTCCGATCCGATACCGATATTGTTTTTGCATTTCCGATCCGATACCAATACTGGCCTATCCGAGCATGTATTAAAGTTTAAAGTTATTTAGCCTACTTAGTTGTCAGAATCATGTTGAAAAGGGTTTTAGTACTCTTGATAACAACTAGCCAGCTGAATTAGGGGAGTTTGAATAATACACAATGGTTGGTAACAAGAAACTGACCTGTTTATTCAAGGATAAACACAAAATAGACAAAATTATACATGACAAACAGAAATGGCATCATTGAAACTAGGACTGGGCGATATGGCCTATTTTTAATATTGCGATATTTTAAGGCCATATTGCGATACACAATATATATCTCGATATTTTGCCTTAGCCTTGAATGAACACTTGATGCATATAATCACAGCAGTATGATGATTCTATGTGTTTTGATTGATTGATTGAGACTTTTATTAGTAGGTTGCACAGTGAAGTACATATTCCGTACAATTGACCACTAAATGGTAACACCCCAATAAGTTTTTCAACTTGTTTAAGTCGGGGTCCACTTAAATTGATTCATGATACAGATATATACTATCAGATATATACTATCATCATAATACAGTCATCACACAAGATAATCACATTGAATTATTTACATTATTTATAATCCGGAGTGTGGAGGGGGGCGCCGGATGTAAGTGTCAAAAAGACAGCCAAAAAAGTTTGATATGAGAATAAATCTAAAGTTAAAATATAGGGCAGAAATGCACCCATTTGCAGGAAATGTAGTCTTGATTTTCAAAATGTTCTTTCAAGGCTTGCATGTCTACATTAAAACATTCTTCTTCATACTGCATTAATATATGCTACTTTTAAACTTTCATGCAGAGAAGGAAATCACAACTAAAAAAAATCACAAATTTTTTCATACGGTGTTGATGTGGAAATTTTTGCCTCAGCATTTTAATGGTGTGGACGTGTGGCACCGAATGGAGATAAGCGTCTCGACAGACGTCACCATATTTGAACAATGATGACGAAAACTGTTTTCTCTGTCGTGTCCGTGTGTCGAAAATTGTTATGCGCTTATTTTTAGGGCCCGCAATGGCCCATTGCAAAAGGACTCCCACAGGGAGTCCTTATGCAATGGGACATAAGGACCTATTGTTATTCTAAGGTTTTATTATTATTCTTTATTCTTTCTTTATTCTACCGCCGCCTCTTTGAGCACTAATTTGACCCACTTAGCATGCTTCAAAACTCACCATATTTGACCCACACATCAGGACCTGCGAAAATTGCCTTTTAATAAAAAAACCAAACCCCAAAACTCAAAATTGCGCTCTAGCGCCCCCTAGGAAGAAAACAAAACTAGACTGCATGTAACTCCCACTAGAAAGGTCGGAGAGACATAAAACAAAAACCTTTATGTAGGTCTGACTTAGATCTACATTTCATAATTGTATATCTTTGGGCTAAAATCAACAGGAAGTTGGCAATTCCCCCTTCAAGACAAAAAAGTACTAAAAACAGTCACTTTTGCCTCTTTGAGCTGTAATTTGACCCCTTTAACACGCTTCAAAACTCACCGAACTCAACGCACACATCAGGACTGGCTAAAACTGTGATCTAATAAAAAAACCTAACCCCAAATTCAAAAATTGCGCTCTACAGCAATTTTTTAATACAACGCACAAAAAACTGCTCTTCGGATGAAAAAACTTACAAAACTGCCTGTAACTCCCACTGGGAAGGTCGGAGAGACATGAAACAAAAACCTCTCCGTAGGTCTCACTTAGACCTACATTTCATAAATTGACAACCCCCAGCAAGGAAGCACCAACGTGCCCACACAATGCAGACAAGGTAGGTACACTAGACAAAAGTCTTGGGACACTTCAGACTACAAGTAGACAAAAGTATTGGGACACTTAGGACTAGCACCTGCCAAATACGCGGGCCCGTCCAACGCTGCTTGCAGCTTTAATTGTATTTGATTTTGTGCGTGGCATAGATTTGCTATGCGCAGAGGACGCTTAAACAGTGCGCAATTGCACAGGCGAGCACCTTAGAGGGAGCGTTGCTCGCACGGCTGCGCTAGCATCACAGCTAACGTTAGCCATGCTGCTACCTCTCTGCTCGGGGAGGACGTATACGTATGTGACGTATGACGTGACAGTATGTGACGTGTGTAAGAAGGTGCACTTGCTGTCTGTGAGAGGGAGACACAGGAAAGAGTGAGAAGAGCCTGTCGTGTAATGCCAGCAGCTAAAAGCAACTGCGTGAGAATTCACAGACGTGTGGATGTGTTGAAGGTGTGCTGGAAAATGCGGAACGGAAATTACGGAGCAGCAGAAAAGTGGAATGTATTATTTAAATCGGTGCGTTGGAAAACACGGACCGGAGTTTGTTTTTAAACTGGATCTGGATCGGCATTTTCCCATGCCTTGCCGATACGCAATTTTTGGCAAATATCGGCAGCCGATCCGATCCAAATATCGGATCGGGACATCCCTAGTACTAACTCACAGTCACACTAGCTGGCATCCATTACACTTACCCCAGTAAACCCAACTCTCAATCCGGCTCACGGCACCTGCCTGGATTCGCCCCCTTCACAATACATTTCTGAGTCAAGTCTGGAACGCACGCTAATGACACTTACCAGAATAACAAAGGACCCAAACATACAGTGTCAAGTGGTGGCCTTCAGTTTGTCCGTACTATGTGAGCGTCTATCTTATCTTTGACTTTCCATCCGAGGCAAAATAGTCCGACAGTGCGAGTTGGATTTTCAAATCATCACTTTCCCAACAGGCTGCAGGTTCTATTTAAAAAAAAAACATGGTGCTCCTGATTACTGAATAATGTTTTTTTTAATTGGAGGTTGACTTTTAAATTAGATGCTGGTGACAACCCACCCTAGTGCCCACACAGCATGCATGCTGGACTTGGTGCCCAATTCAATCCGACTTTCTGATAGCCGTTAACGGCACTCCAGATGTTTCAACATCTGGTTTGTTGAGGACTTTGAAGGCACACTTCTAAGCAGATAATTATTTTGCAGAAAATTATTTAATGCAATAGTTTGAAGAAACATACCAGTCTCAAGTCTAGAACTTCCAGATCACTTAATGTCTTGAAATTGAATCAAATAGCTTGAAACATTTCCAGGGAGATTTAGAGTCCTACTGACGCTGTTATTCTGCATCAGCTAGATTCGTGTTTATCTCTAAACTTGAGCGCAACCCACCGCCGGGAAGTTTTACTGTTCAAAACCGGCCAGGTCTGCTGGACAGCTGGCATTTACTGTGTTACCAGAGGGTTTACTAACGGCGCATGTTGAGTGGGGGGCTGTTTGTGCACTGTGTGAGATCATACACGACCAAATCATCTGCAAATCATCATTATGAGTACGATCATGTGTAAAATGTTACTATAAAGTTGACCTCATGCCCAAAATGAATAAATACTAGATTTATTTTAAAGTCTGAAACTCTCAGGCTCAATGAACCTTCCATAATAATAATAATATTATTATTCATAATAATAACAACACATTCAATTTATAAGCGCCTTTCAAAAAATGCAAGGACACTTTACAATATACAAATAAAATAACTAAAACCTGATAACAACAAAGAATACAATTGTAAAGACAGTTACAATGTGTATGTCATTTTAAAGAGGTGGCTTTTGAGTCTAGATTTAAATGTACAAACCCCGTTTCCATATGAGTTGGGAAATTGTGTTAGATGTAAATATAAACGGAATACAATGATTTGCAAATCATTTTCAACCCATATTCAGTTGAATGCACTACAAAGACAAGATATTTGATGTTCAAACTCATAAACTTTATTTTTTGTGCAAATAATAATTAACTTAGAATGTCATGGCTGCAACACGTGCCAAAGTAGTTGGGAAAGGGCATGTTCACCACTGTGTTACATGGCCTTTCCTTTTAACAACACTCAGTAAACGTTTGGGAACTGAGGAGACACATTTTTGAAGCTTCTCAGGTGGAATTCTTTCCCATTCTTGCTTGATGTACAGCTTAAGTTGTTCAACAGTCCGGGGGTCTCCGTTGTGGTATTTTAGGCTTCATAATGCGCCACACATTTTCAATGGGAGACAGGTCTGGACTACAGGCAGGCCAGTCTAGTACCCACACTCTTTTACTATGAAGCCACGTTGATGTAACACGTGGCTTGGCATTGTCTTGCTGAAATAAGCTGGGGCGTTCATGGTAACGTTGCTTGGATGGCAACATATGTTGCTCCAAAAGCTGTATGTACCTTTCAGCATTAATGGCGCCTTCACAGATGTGTAAGTTACCCATGTCTTGGGCACTAATACACCCCCATACCATCACAGATGCTGGCTTTTACACTTTGCGCCTATAACAATCCGGATGGTTCTTTACCTCTTTGGTCCGGAGGACACGACGTCCACAGTTTCCAAAAACAATTTGAAATGTGGACTCGTCAGACCACAGAACACTTTTCCACTTTGTATCAGTCCATCTTAGATGAGCTCAGGCCCAGCGAAGCCGGCGGCGTTTCTGGGTGTTGTTGATAAACGGTTTTCGCCTTGCATAGGAGAGTTTTAACTTGCACTTACAGATGTAGCGACCAACTGTAGTTACTGACAGTGGGTTTCTGAAGTGTTCCTGAATCCATGTGGTGATATCCTTTACACACTGATGTCGCTTGTTGATGCAGTACAGCCTGACGGATCGAAGGTCACAGGCTTAGCTGCTTACGTGCAGTGATTTCTCCAGATTCTCTGAACCCTTTGATGATATTACGGACCGTAGATGGTGAAATCCCTAAATTCCTTGCAATAGCTGGTTGAGAAAGGTTTTTCTTAAACTGTTCAACAATTTGCTCACGCATTTGTTGACAAAGTGGTGACCCTCGCCCCATCCTTGTTTGTGAATGACTGAGCATTTCATGGAATCTACTTTTATACCCAATCATGGCACCCACCTGTTCCCAATTTGCCTGTTCACCTGTGGGATGTTCCAAATAAGTGTTAGATGAGCATTCCTCAACTTTATCAGTATTTATTGCCACCTTTCCAAACTTCTTTGTCACGTGTTGCTGGCATCAAATTCTAAAGTTAATGATTATTTGCAAAAAAAAAATGTTTATCAGTTTGAACATCAAATATGTTGTCTTTGTAGCATATTCAACTGAATATGGGTTGAAAAGGATTTGCAAATCATTGTATTCCGTTTATATTTACATCTAACACAATTTCCCAACTCATATGGAAACGGGGTTTGTAGTCCAGGGTTTATTTGATGATGCCAATGGATGAGAGTCTATTGAGGAGGATTGGATGAGAGATGGTGTCATGTTCAAATACACTTTTTTTTTTTTTTACCCTTTTTTTGACTGGAAACCTTTGATACAATACGAGACCTCCTGACTACAATTCAATAAATGGGAATAATTTTTAGGTATTGATCTAAGATCGTTTTAAAAGGGAGTCGATCGATGTTGTTGATACTACAAAAGGAAAACATTGGATTTAAGAACGGCAGACTTTATATGAAGCATTACACTTATATAAATAAGGACGTTAAACATTAGGTTTATTTCGCCAAAACAAAAATGGCAGAAAACTATGGTGGCTGAGAAAGGTCACAAAAAAAAAGCAAACGCCACAAGACCATATAATTAATTAGAACACAACAACTTTCAGCCACAGCACGATCGCAAAAGCCACAATAGAGCTTCCATCTTTAGATAAAGTCATGATCATATCATTTTTATATGGCTAAAATTAGACATTACTGGATAATAATCAATTGGTATGTTTGACACAGAGCTCCAAGCTGAATTTTCTTTAAAGCAGTCGTCACATTTTGTGGCTCCTACACAACACAACCGCCGTCAAGAGCCCAAAGACCAACCTCACAGTTCTGACCGTCACAACAAAAGCCTTGCATGCTACTGTACATCATCTCTGCCTGCGCTAAAAAAATAAGGGTCTCACGAAAATATCTTTATGCAAGCTTCTGAACTATGAAGTTAGCCTTTAGTTTATTCATTCTAGAGCAGGGGTGCTCACACTTTTTCTGCAGGCGAGCTACTTTTCAATTGATCAAGTCGTGGGGATCTACCTCATTCATATATATAATTTATATTTACTTATTTATGAAACATATGTTTTTGTTAACAAGTTAAAGGTGTTTAATGATAATACAAGCATGTTTAACACATATAGTTAATATTGTTAAGTTAAAAGTGTTTAAAGATAATGCAAACATGTTTAACACATATAGTTAATATTGTTAATAAATTAAAGGTGTTTAATGGTAATACAAGAATGTTTAACACATAGTTAATATTGTTAACAAGTTAAAGGTGTTTAAAGATAATACAAGCATGTTTAACACTTATAGTTAATATTGGTAATAAGTTAAAGGTGTTTAAAGATAATACAATCATGTTTAACACATATAGTTAATATTGTTAATAGGTTAAAGGTGTTTAAAGATAATACAAGCATGTTTAACACATATAGTTAATATTGTTAATAAGTTAAAAGTGTTTAGAGATAATACAAGCATGTTTAACACATATAGTTAATATTGTTAATAAGTTAAAAGTGTTTAGAGATAATACAAGCATGTTTAACACATATAGATTCCTTTCTTTCATGAAGACAAGAATATAAGTTAGTGTATTACCTGATTGTGATGACTTGCATTGATTGGAATCAGACAGTAGTGCTGATAAGGTCCGCATTTTTGAATGGAGGAGAAAAAAAGTCCTCCTTTCTGTCCAATACCACATGAAAGTGGTTGGTTTTTGGCATTTTATTTATCCAGCTTCCGTACTCCTTTGTATACACTTTACAAGAAATACATTGTCGGCAAACTCCGTAGCTTGCTAGCTTGTGCACGCCAGCTTCCTGAGACTCTTATTTTGGTAGCGCAGGCAGGATGAAGTAGCGCTTTTATTGTGCAACTGTGCAGTCGGTCTTTGGAGTTTTGACGACAGATACGGCGCCAGAGTCTGTTGAAATAAAGTGTTTCTCGCCTTCCAGTCGGTAATTTTAATGAGCTGGCAGCAGCCAGCGTCATCTCAGAAGACCCTCGGGTGCCGTGAATGTCAATCAAGTGACGAAAGTGATGTCATAGTGAAGATTTATGATCGCTCATTTTTAGGACTATTTTTTTAATGGCTGGCTGGTGATCGACTTACACACCCTCCGAGATCGACCGGTAGATCGCGATCGACGTAATGAGCACCCCTGTTCTAGAGAGTATAAAAATGAGTAGGGGAGCTGGTTAAAGTAAGAAGATAAAAAAAAATGAACCACTTCCATAGGGAATGTACGGAGCCCCTGAAGGGACATGGGGGAAATTTTTTTTTTTAATAATTTTTTTTTTTTTTTAGACATGTAAAAATTAAAAAAACGTATAATTGTTTTAAATTTTTTTTAGACATGTCTAAAAAAAAAAGTCTCCAAGTCCGAGTCCATGGTTCTCGCCCGGAAAAGGGTGGAGTGCCATCTCCGGGTTGGGGAGAAGATCTTGCCCCAAGTGGAGGAGTTCAAGTACCTCGGAGTCTTGTTCACGAGTGAGGGAAGAGTGGATCGTGAGATCGACAGGCGGATCGGTGCGGCGTCTTCAGTAATGCGGACGCTGTATCGGTCCGTTGTGGTGAAGAAGGAGCTGAGCCGGAAGGCAAAGCTCTCAATTTACCGGTCGATCTACGTTCCCATCCTCACCTATGGTCATGAGCTTTGGGTTATGACCGAAAGGACAAGATCACGGGTACAAGCGGCCGAAATGAGTTTCCTCCGCCGGGTGGCGGGGCTCTCCCTTAGAGATAGGGTGAGAAGCTCTGTCATCCGGGAGGAGCTCAAAGTAAAGCCGCTGCTCCTCCACATCGAGAGGAGCCAGATGAGGTGGTTCGGGCATCTGGTCAGGATGCCACCCGAACGCCTCCCTAGGGAGGTGTTTAGGGCACGTCCGACCGGTAGGAGGCTGCGAGGAAGACCCAGGACACGTTGGGAAGACTATGTCTCCCGGCTGGCCTGGGAACGCCTCGGGGTCCCACAGGAAGAGCTGGACGAAGTGGCTGGGGAGAGGGAAGTCTGGGCTTCCCTGCTTAGGCTGCTGCCCCCGCGACCCGACCTCGGATAAGCGGAAGAAGATGGATGGATGGATGGATGTCTAAAAAAAAATATATATATTATTATTTTATTTTTTTATAACTTTATAAAAAGTTTCTCCTGCGCACGAGATAGTTTCTCGTGTGTACGAGATACATAAATAAAAAAATAAATAAAAATGATTTAAAAAATAATTTCCCCCATGTCTCTTTAGGGGACATGGGGGAAATTAGGAATGGGATCAGGACTTTTTTTTTTGCCCACAATGTTATATTCGAAGTTGTGGAACTCCTCAGCAACCACTGTAATACTCCTGTGTTTCTAACCAAGTATTGATTGGGATTCGAGAAATAATTCTGAATCATATCGTCATCGTCATCTCCCGCAACCAGGAGAGGGACAAGCGGGAGAAAGTGGATTGATGGAATCTTATGTCAGGGTTTCCCCTTAATGTAATTTATTGTGTCGCACCGCCATGGCAAAATAAAAGCCAGCACACCTTTAAAATTGAGGGTTTTTTTTATGTGAAAACAAATTAAATTCATATAATGTATGTGGCCTCCAGAAGAAGCCAAGGTCTGACATTCTTTTTTACTAAGTAACAAACACTTAATTTAGAGTTATTTGGACGCTAGGGGAACATATTCTAAGTAACAAAGACTTAATTTAGAGTTATTTGGACACTAGGGGAACATATTCTAAGTAACAAAGAATTAATTTAGAGTTATTTGGACGCTAGGGGAACATATTCTAAGTAACAAAGACTTAATTTAGAGTTATTTGGACACCAGGGGAACATATTCTAAGTAACAAAGACTTAATTTAGAGTAATTTGGACACTAGGGGAACATATTCTAAGTAACAAAGACTTAATTTAGAGTTATTTGGACACTAGGGGAACATATTCTAAGTAACAAAGACTTAATTTAGAGTTATTTGGACGCTAGGGGAACATATTCTAAGTAACAAAGACTTAATTTAGAGTTATTTGGACACTAGGGGAACATATTCTAAGTAACAAAGACTTCATTTAGAGTTAGTTGGACGCTAGGGGAACATATTCTAAGTAACAAAGACTTAATTTAGAGTTATTTGGACACTAGGGGAACATATTCTAAGTAACAAAGACTTAATTTAGAGTTATTTGGACACCAGGGGAACATATTCTAAGTAACAAAGACTTAATTTAGAGTTATTTGGACACTAGGGAAACATATTCTAAGTAACAAAGACTTAATTTACAGTTATTTGGACACTAGGGGAACATATTCTAAGTAACAAAGACTTAATTTAGAGTTATTTGGACACTAGGGGAACATATTCTAAGTAACAAAGACTTAATTTTGAGTTATTTGGACACCAGGGGAACATATTCTAAGTAACAAAGACTTAATTTATAGTTATTTGGACACTAAGGGAACATATTCTAAGTAACAAAGACTTAATTTAGAGTTATTTGGACACTAGGGGAACATATTCTAAGTAACACAGACTTAATTTAGAGTTATTTGGACACTAAGGGAACATATTCTAAGTAACAAAGACTTAATTTAGAGTTATTTGGACACTAGGGGAACATATTCTAAGTAACAAAGACTTAATTTAGAGTTATTTGGACACCAGGGGAACATATTCTAAGCAACAAAGACTTAATTTAGAGTTATTTGGACACTAGGGAAACATATTCTAAGTAACAAAGACTTAATTTACAGTTATTTGGACACTAGGGGAACATATTCTAAGTAACAAAGACTTAATTTAGAGTTATTTGGACACTAGGGGAACATATTCTAAGTAACAAAGACTTAATTTAGAGTTATTTGGACACTAGGGAAACATATTCTAAGTAACAAAGACTTAATTTACAGTTATTTGGACACTAGGGGAACATATTCTAAGTAACAAAGACTTAATTTAGAGTTATTTGGACACTAGGGGAACATATTCTAAGTAACAAAGACTTAATTTAGAGTTATTTGGACACTAGGGGAACATATTCTAAGTAACAAAGACTTAATTTAGAGTTATTTGGACACCAGGGGAACATATTCTAAGTAACAGATACTTAATTTAGAGCTATTTGGACACTAGGGGAACATATTCTAAGTAACAAAGACTTAAGTTAGAGTTATTTGGACACCAGGGGAACATTCTAAGTAACAGAGACTTAATTTAGAGTTATTTGGACACCAGGGGAACATTCTAAGTAACAAAGATTTAATTTAGAGTTATTTGGACGCTAGGGGAACATATTCTAAGTAATAAAGACTTCATTTAGAGTTATTTGGTTCGGGTTAGAGGGTCAGGGTTATAATAAGGCCATGCAGAATAAGGCATTAATAAGTGCTTAATAATGACTAGTTAAGAGCCAATATGTTACTAATTTGCATGTTAATAAGCAACTAATTAATGGTGAATATGTTCCCCATACTAAAGTGTTACCATGTTTTTTTTTACTGGTGCACAAAATGAACCGTGCATGAACATCACCTTGTTCAAACAACAAAACCAACACAGTGCATAAACTCACAACAAATTACACACCTGCAAATCAGTCTGACTTCTGCTGTCGCCGTATCCGTAATACGCCGATAGGGAGAAGTTTTTATTTACACGATGAGTCGGGTGTGTTTTGACCTCCGCCGAACCCCTGAGCCCGACTCACCGAACCCCTAGGGTTCGATCGAACCCAGGTTAAAAACCACTGCTCTAGACACTTGAAGTACATTGTACAATAAGCAGCAACAATTGAAAAATAGAGCAAAACGATATTATTAATTAGTAAATACATATATTGTTTTATAGTATAACATATTTGAATGCTTGTCTGTCAATATGCGATGAAGTGGCAACTTGTCCAGGGTGTACCATCCCTTCCGCCCGAGTGCAGCTGGGATAGGCTCAAGTCCCCCTGCGACCCCGGAAGGGACAAGCGGTAGAAAATGGATGGATGGATGTTTTTAAATGTGTGTATACGTTTTTTTTAGCCTTTTAAAAAAAATAAAAAAAATCATATCATCATAAACAATTACGCAAATAATAGGATGACGTCATGGTGACCGCGCCTCACCACACCCCCATTGCCAGAGGTATCTTGGCAATCCGGGGGAAACCCTGTAAATTATCAAAATAACATCTCTACATTTTAGTATACAGTACAATAAATTCAGCATCAAGGCTGAACACCATTGTATAAGAACCAACTACTTAGCACGCTCTACTGGTCGTATGGTGGCATGACATTTGTTGTAAAAATGTAATGTGTAAATAGAAATATCTGTGGAAAGAGTTTTTAAATTGGCACATTTTTGTAAATATAATCTAAATAGTCAGAATACCCATTTTGTTTAGCTCTCAACACTAAATTGTCCACTTATGTAAACAACACCTACCGTATTTTTCGGACTATAAGTCGCAGGTTTTTTCATAGTTAAGCCGGGCTCCAGTGCAATTTATATATGTTTTTTTCCTTCTTTATTATGCATTTTCGGCAGGTGCGACTTATACTCCGAAAAATACGGTACTTATTCCTAAATTGTAATGGGTGGAAATGAAGACTTTCACGTATTTCAAAGGATTTGTTTAAAATTCTGTAACAAGCTGCTTTAGAGAAAAATAATATTCAAAATACCCCTGGGAGTACCTTGTCTGAGGCTGAATTATATTCAACACTGCTCAATCTGACATCTGAATGAACTGTGACACGCTCTAAATGTGGTATCTGAAGTTGTTTTCACACAAGTCACACTTATGGAGTGCTGCTACTTTACAGTAAAACAAGCAGGAAACCTTGTGTCTGGCGTTTTCAAGGTAAAATATGCTTGGCTTTCCTAGTAATTTGTTTGTACATTTCAGTTGTTTCACATCTCCGTATACCAGTGGCGGGCTGTGCGTTTCCCACCTAGGCCTTCAGTCATGTCCGACTTCAGTGATTACCTCTCAAAATACCATAATTTATGTGCCCACATGACCATAGCTGGAGAAATACTATACAGAAACACATTTACGCACTACCGTGCATTGAATCTCATCAACAGTGTACAAAACGGGTTATTTTCTGGCGCATTTAAAAATCAATAAATCCGCGTCAGCAATTGAAACATATCTTATGTGGTACTGTCAAAATTAAAATGGCAAAAAAATAGGGATGTCCGATAAGATCGAACTGCCGATGTTATCGGCCGATAAATGCTTTAAAATGTAATATCGGAAATTATCGGTATCGGTTTCAAAAAGTAAAATGTATGACTTTTTAAAACGCCGCTGTGTACACGGACATGGGGAGAAGTACAGAGCGCCAATAAACCTTAAAAGGCACTGCCTTTGCGTGCCGCCCCAGTCACATAATATCTACGGCTTTTCACACACACAAGTGAATTTAAGGCGTACTTGGTCAACAGCCATACAGGTCACACTGAGGGTGGCCGTATAAACAACTTTAACACTGTTACAAATATGCGCCACACCGTGAACCCACACCAAACAAGAATGGCAAACACATTTCGGGAGAACATCCGCACCGTAACACAACATAAACACAACAGAACAAATACCCAGAAACCTTTGCAGCACTAACTCTTCCGGGACGCTACAATATACACCCCCTGCTACGCCCCCGCCCCACCTCAACCTCCTCGTGCCCTCTCAGGGAGAGCATGTCCCAAATTCCAAGCTGCTGTTTTGAGACTTTCGGTGCTGAAAACCTAAATGCTTTCTTGCCCAGTTCAGTTCTTACTTTGGGGACGACAATTGCAGAACATTCATTGAACGCTACCCCTACCCCCTGCCCCCTCACCCCAACCCCGCCCACCTCAACCTCCTCATGCTCTCTCAGGGAGAGCATGTCCCAAATTCCAAGCTGCTGTTTTGAGACATGTTAAAAAAAAATAATGCACTTTGTGACTTCAATAATAAATATGGCAGTGTCATGTTGGCATTTTTTTTCCATAACTTGAGTTGATTTATTTTGGAAAACCTTGTTACATTGTTTAATGCATCAAGCGGGGCATCACAACAAAATTAGGCATAATAATGTGTTAATTCCACGACAGTATATATCGGTATCGGTTGATATCGGAATCGGTAATCAAGAGTTTGAAAATATGGGATATCGGCAAAAAAGCCATTATCGGACATCTCTACAAAAAACATATTCAACGTGAAAAAATAAAGACATTAAATATTTGAACTCACAATTTGTAGAACCCATTCGACGCCGTACAGCCCCTCATAGTTGGTTGATTTGAGTGGAAAAGGCGGGCATTTCCCCATTTCTTTGCCGACCGCGTCTCACGACATGTAGTTTCTCTTAAGCATCCTTCTTGAAAATGGCCTTGCAAATATATATCTGCCACCTAATCAACATGTTGCTCTCCTTCTTTGTGAGTTCCGGCAAGTTTTCTGTGGCTTCCTATGGCTCCTGTGCCATTTCCTGTTTTCGCAACTTGTGATTGGATACTCACTTGCGACTCCCAAGTGAGTATCCAATCACAGCGTAAGGCCAGCTAGAAGGCCTTACTGACAACAACTCGTGATCTGATTGGCTATCGTAACTGTCTATCACCTGTATGTGTCCCTTCACCGACAGTTAATCGTTGATTCTGAAGGCCCCGGGCAGATTTCGTACAGCATGGCAACATAAGCCAGCTGAATTCTGATTGGATACAAACTGTAACCTAAAAACAACAGCATAATATGACATGAAGATAATATGAATACTTTTAGATATTTAGTAGAGATGTCCGATAATGGCTTTTTTGCCGATATTGTCCAACTCTTAATTACCGATTCCGATATCAACCGATACCAATATATACAGTCGTGGAATTAACACATTGTTATGCCTAATTTTGTTGTGATGCCCCGCTGGATGCATTAAACCAGTGGTTCTCGACCTTTTTTCAGTGATGTACCCCCTGTGAAATTTTTTTTAAATTCAAGTACCCCCTAATCAGAGCAAAGCATTTTTGGTTGAAAAAAAAGAGATAAAGAAGCAAAATACAGCACAATGTCATCAGTTTCTGATTTATTAAATTGTATAACAGTGCAAAATATTGCTCATTTGTAGTGGTCTTTCTTGAACTATTTGGAAAAAAAGATGGGTTTTTATTTATATTTATAAAGGATTTTTGAATTGTTGCTATTTTTTTAGAATATTTAAAAAAAAATCTCACGTACCCCTTGGCATACCTTAAAGTACCCCCATTTGAGAACCACTGCATTAAACAATGTAAGAAGGTTTTCCAAAATAAATCAACTCAAGTTATGGAAACAAATGACAAATGCCAACATGGCACTGCCATATTTATTATTGAAGTCACTAAGTGCATTATTTTTTTTAACATGCCTCAAAACAACAGATTGGAATTTGGGACATGCTCTCCCTTAGAGAGCATGGGGGGGGGGGGGGTAGCAGGGGGTGTATATTGTAGTGTCCCGGAAGAGTTAGTGCTGCAAGGGTTTCTGGGTATTTGTTCTGTTGTGTTTATGTTGTGTTACGGTGCGGATGTTCTCCCGAAATGTGTTTGTCATTCTTGTTTGGTGTGGGTTCACAGTGTGGCGCATATTTGTAACAGTGTTAAAGTTGTTTATACGGCCACCCTCAGTGTGACCTGTTTGGCTGTTGAAAAGCCGTAGATATTATGTGACTGGGCCGGCACGCAAAAGTAGTGCCTTTAAGGTTTATTGGCCCTCTGTACTTCTCCCTACGTCCGTGTACACAGCGGTGTTCTAAAAAGTCATACATTTTACTTTTTCAAACAGATACCGATAATTTTGAAACAGATACCGATAATTTCCGATATTACATTTTAAAGCATTTATCGGCCGATAATTATCGGCAGTCCTATATTATCGGACATCCCTAATATTCAGGGAAAGTAAATAAAAAAAATACTTTTATCTTTAATTATGATCATGATTTCTGGTTATGTTAGGCCAGCAGAGAAGGCCTTGCTGGCCCTGTCGGCACACCACTGCCGTATACCTATCTATTTAAATTGCATACCTGCCAACTTTTTAAATCAGAAAAACCTAGTAGCCAGGGTCCAGGGGCCGCAGGCCCCGGTAGGTCCAGGACAAAGTCCTGGTGGGGGGCTCAGGCTTCGCCCCCCCGACGCAAAATGATTATTAGCATTCAGACAGGTTAAAATGTTGCTAAAACCATCACTTTTCTATCAGTCACAGTGACTTTTCAAAACAAAAATATTACAGCAAAAATCATATGGGTTGATTGACATGTTTATTCTGTAAGCTAACTTCAATAGTTTGAAATTATTTTGACAGTTAATGCCAGTTATCCTGTCAACCTTTCACAAGACTTCAATTTGTTAATTGAAAGTATAAACAGTATAAACACTTTTTACAGTAAACAAATGGTAAAACAGTACTAAACAATTCCATTAAAAAAAAATTGGTGTCATTATTAACTTTCTGTCCAAGCTTGTATAATCTACTGCCTTGTTCAATTGTATAAAATAGTCTGTGCCTAAAATTCACATTTCTATCACAATTATCATACTGTAAACATGGTAAGCTAACTTCATTAAAATTAATAGTCCTGTCAATAGCATGGAATTACAATTCAAATGTAGTTTTTTTTGTAAGCCTTTCAAAAGAATTCAAAATATGAAAAATTAATGAAAATTAATTTAAGCCATCAGACACTTGAAAAGTGGCACATCACATCTCTAATGCAATCATTTGAACTTTTCAACAGAAATAGCACTGCAAAAATATTAAGGACATACTTCTGTATTTTGGTAGTTATGCTGTCAACATTTAACAAGATTTCTTCAACTTGGACTTGAAAGCATAAATAGTATAAACACTTTTAACAGTATAACAGTACTAAACAATTAACGTGTCATTACCTTTTTGTGGCTAAAATCCGAAAAACGTTGAAAGTTTTCCACTTGTATCGCTAGCAACGGCATTAGACTTGTGTTTTTTTGTCCCAACGTGGTCTTTTACATCGCTAATTCCTCCGTGTCCGATCGAAAAATCTTGTCTGCACAAGGTGCAATTCGCGTAGTTTTCACCCTTTTTGGAACGGATAACTATTCCCGGATAGGCTTTTGAATATTCTTCACGGAATGACTGCAGTTTTCTTTTCGGTTTAAGACTCGTTTGCGATTTTTCTCCGGCTGATTCCATGATCGTTCGCTCGTTTGGAAACAATGACAACAGGTGCCTCGTGCTTGGCAGCGGTGCTATAAATAGCCTCGCGCATTTTAAAAAAATATTTTTTTTTTAATGAATGAAAAAACGTATTTTTTATCACTGCAACCGTAACCCGGAATAGGTTGATGAAAACCGTACTAATTACGGGAAAACCGGAGTAGTTGGCAGGTATGAAATTGTAGCATTGCTGCTAACATGCCTTTGATGGAGACTTCAGTGAACAATCCATAAGCAAAAAATTCTTCAAAGGGAAAGTCTCAAAAGCTAGCAAGTGCAGCAGCTGCGTCCAAGCGCCACATGCTCCTGTTTCTCCAACTATGTAAACTGTGGGATGTGTAATCAGAGTTGTTTAATGCAGACATCTGGAAAGGACAGCATCACAGTGCTGTTAAATATTTACAGCTGGCCCACAGTCTTTCACATCTTGAAGCGTCACCATCTGGATGGAATACTCGTCCCATCTCCTTTGGCTTAATCCCGGGAAACCTCCACTATCTAAAATAGGCTTAGCAAAAGACAGACTAAATTGAGAGTCATCGCTAAGGAAAACGTTACAAAGCCAACACGAGCGTCAACAGACCCACAGCCGTACTTTCTTTCCTATTATCCTGCTTGTTTCCCGTGGCTTCAACTTCCATGAAAAACAAAATGATCTCGCGCAGCTTCCAGTCCGCTGGTCTTTCGCAACAGTCGGGAAACATCAGCGTGACAGGCAGCCCGGCGAGTCGCATGTCACGTGGTTCAATTAAATAGACATGAGAGAGATTGGACATGAAGATGTCAGGGAAGGCACGGCACCTAAACAACAGCAGGGTCGGATGCACTAATGCTTTTTGTTTTTGTAATTTTAGTACACCACAGTGTACTAAAATTGATTATTTTAGTCATCGAGTGATCTATTGATTACCGTATTTTTCGGACTATAAATCGCAGTTTTTTCCATAGTTTGGGGGGTGCGACTTATACTCAGGAGCGACTTATGTGTGAAATTATTACCACATTACCGTAAAATATCAAATAATGTTATTTAGCTCATTCACGATTCTGTTCATAACTTTTATGGACAGAATTTCTAGGCGCAGTCAAGGCGTTGAGGGGATCCGGTTTTGGTGGCTGCAGGATTAGGTCTCTGCTTTTTGCGGATGATGTGGTCCTGATGGCTTCATCTGGCCAGGATCTTCAGCTCTCACTGGATCGGTTCGCAGCTGAGTGTGAAGCGACTGGGATGAGAATCAGCACCTCCAAGTCCGAGTCCATGGTTCTCGCCCGGAAAAGGGTGGAGTGCCATCTCCGGGTTGGGGGGGGAGACCCTGCCCCAAGTGGAGGAGTTCAAGTACCTAGGAGTCTTGTTCACGAGTGGAGGAAGAGTGGATCGTGAGATCGACAGGCGGATCGGTGCGGCGTCTTCAGTAATGCGGACGCTGTATCGATCCGTTGTGGTGAAGAAGGAGCTGAGCCGGAAGGCAAAGCTCTCAATTTACCGGTCGATCTACGTTCCCATCCTCACCTATGGTCATGAGCTTTGGGTTATGACCGAAAGGACAAGATCACGGGTACAAGCGGCCGAAATGAGTTTCCTCCGCCGGGTGGCGGGGCTCTCCCTTAGAGATAGGGTGAGAAGCTCTGCCATCCGGGAGGAGCTCAAAGTAAAGCCGCTGCTCCTCCACATCGAGAGGAGCCAGATGAGGTGGTTCGGGCATCTGGTTAGGATGCCACCCGAACGCCTCTCTAGGGAGGTGTTTAAGGCACGTCCGACCGGTAGGAGGCCGCGGGGAAGACCCAGGACACGTTGGGAAGACTATGTCTCTCGGCTGGCCTGGGAACGCCTCGGGGTCCCACAGGAAGAGCTGGACGAAGTGGCTGGGGAGAGGGAAGTCTGGGCTTCCCTGCTTAGGCTGCTGCCCCCGCGACCCGACCTCGGATAAGCGGAAGAAGATGGATGGATGGATGGATGAATGCTAATAATCATTTTGCGTCGGGGGGCGAACCTGAACCCCCCACCAGGACTTTGTCCTGGACCTACCGGGGCCTGCGGCCCCTGGACCCTGGCTACTAGGTTTTTCTGATTTCAAAAGTTGGCAGGTATGTAAATCCCATTTAGTGGTTATTTCAGGGACATTTTTTTTTAATTTATAAACTAAAAAATTATTTGAACAATAAGTGCACGCAGAGTTTTTTAGTACATGTTGTTTCTGATGAGTTGAATCAGTTTTTTTTCTTATTAAATTTGTCTGTGTGTTTATTCTCCCAGTTGGGACCAATACAGTAGTTCAGTCACAACGACATGCTGTGATTGCCTGCGGGTTCGCATTGAGGGCAGGATTGCTGGTGAGCTGCAGCAGTTAGTGAGACTAAAGTCTGTCCCTGAAGTTACTGCTCCTTGTAAATCTTGTTTTAATTCCTATGCTAGTGTTAGCCATATTTCATTCTTCTGGGCTCCACTTCCAGCTGTGTGAGGGGGAAGAGGCACAGCGCTGATTGAACATTAATTACGTCGTGACGAGCCTGACTTTCGCCCCGGTGGACAGGGATGGTCGCCCACACACGTACATAAACACACACACACATGGCCATCATCAATAGAGGCGGATTGTTCCGTGCAGGATTACACCAAGCACCGTTGCATCCCTACAGTTTACTACTGCGGTATCTTTTCACAAACATTTCAGCCATGTTTGATCAAGGAAATATATGCCAACAGCTGATCACCGTGAACAACAGTGATCAGCTGTTGAGACGCTAGCTGTCCAAAGTCGGGACCCAAGGTGGACCACTCATCTGTTCATCAGTTGCGGACGTCTCTGCGCTGCTGACCTGTCTCCGCTCAAGATGATCTCCTACTGGCCCTACTATGGACTGGACTCTCACTATTATGTTAGATCCACTATGGACTGGACTCTCACTATTATGTTAGATCCACTATGGACTGTACTCTCACTATTATGTTAGATCCACTATGGACTGGACTCTCACTATTATGTTAGATCCACTATGGACTGTACTCTCACTATTATGTTAGATCCACTATGGACTGGACTCTCACTATTATGTTAAATCCACTATGGACTGGACTCTCACTATTATCTTAGATCCACTATGGACTGGACTCTCACTATTATGTTAGATCCACTATGGACTGGACTCTCACTATTATCTTGGATCCACTATGGACTGGACTCTCACTATTATGTTAAATCCACTATGGACTGGACTCTCACTATTATCTTAGATCCACTATGGACTGGACTCTCACAATATGGGGTCCCCACATATGCGGTCCCCACCAAGGTTTCTCATTGTCATCCCATTGGGTTGAGTTTTTTTCTTGCCCTGATGTGGGATCTGAGCCGAGGATGTCGTTGTGGCTTGTGCAGCCCTTTGAGACACTCGTGATTTAAGGCTATATAAGTAAACATTGATTGATTGATGGATTGATTGATCAAACTTAAACTAATCACGACCATCGATCACGATCATATACCGTATTTTTCGGACTATAAGTGGCAGTTTTTTTCATAGTTTGGCCGGGGGTGCGACTTATACTCAAGAGCGACTTATGTGTGAAATTATTAACACATTACCGTAAAATATCAAATATTATTTAGCTCATTCATTTAAGAGACTAGACGTATAAAATTTCATGGGATTTAGCGATTAGGAGTGACAGATTGTTTGGTAAACGTATAGCATGTTCTATATGTTATAGTTATTTGAATGACTCTTACCATAATATGTTACGTTAACATACCAGGCACGTTCTCAGTTGGTTATTTATGCCTCATATAACGTACACTTATTCAGCCTGTTGTTCACTATTCTTTATTTATTTTAAATTGCCTTTCAAATGTCTATTCTTGGTGTTGGCTTTTATCAAATAGATTTCCCCCTAAAATGCGACTTATTCTCCAGTGCGACTTATATATGTTTTTTTTTCCTTCTTTATTATGCATTTTTCGGCCGGTGCGACTTATACTCCGGAGCGACTTATACTCCGTAAAATACGGTAGTTTGTTAGATTAATCAATTAATCGGCTAATCGGATAAAACACACTTTATAGCTTCAATGCGTATTTTAGGGCAAATACCGTATTTTTCGGACTATAAGTCGCAGTTTTTTTCATAGTTTGGGGGGGTGCTACTTAAACTCAGGAGCGACTTATGTGTGAAATTATTAACACATTACCGTAAAATATCAAATAATATTATTTATCTCATTCACTTAAGAGACCAGACGTATAAGATTTCATGGGATTTAGCGATTAGGAGTGACAGATTGTTTGGTAAACGTATAGCATGTTCTATATGTTATAGTTATTTGAATGACTCTTACCATAATATGTTACGTTAACATACCAGGCACGTTCTCAGTTGGTTATTTATGCCTCATATAACGTACACTTATTCAGCCTGTTGTTCACTATTCTTTATTTATTTTTAATTGCCTTTCAAATGTCTATTCTTGGTGTTGGGTTTTATCAAATAAATTTCCCCCAAAAAATGCGACTTATACTCCAGTGCGACTTATATATGTTTTTTTCCTTCTTTATTATGCATTTTCGGCCGGTGCGACTTATACTCCGGAGCGACTTATACTCCGTAAAATACGGTAGTTTGTTAGATTAATCAATTAATCGGCTAATCGGATAAAACACACTTTATAGCCTCAATGCGTATTTTAGGGCAAATACCGTATTTTTCGGACTAGAAGTTGCAGTTTTTTTCATAGTTTGGCCGGGGGTGCGACTTATACTCAAGAGCGACTTATGTGTGAAATTAACACATTACCGTAAAATATCAAATAATATTATTTAGCTCATTCACGTAAGAGACTAGACGTATAAGATTTCATGGGATTTAGCGATTAGGAGTGACAGATTGTTTGGTAAACGTATAGCATGTTCTATATGTTATAGTTATTTGAATGACTCTTACCATAATATGTTACGTTAACATACCAGGCACGTTCTCAGTTGGTTATTTATGCCTCATATAACGTACACTTATTCAGCCTGTTGTTCGCTATTCTTTATTTATTTTTAATTGCCTTTCAAATGTCTATTCCTGGTGTTGGGTTTTATCAAATAAATTTCCCCCAAAAAATGCGACTTATATTCCAGTGCGACTTATATGTTTTTTTTCCTTCTTTATTATGCATTTTTCGGCCGGTGCGACTTATACTCCGTAAAATACGGTAGTTTGTTAGATTAATCAATTAATCGGCTAATCGGATAAAACACACTTTATAGCTTCAATGCGTATTTTAGGGCAAATACCGTATTTTTCGGACTATAAGTCGCAGTTTTTTTCATAGTTTGGGGGGGTGCTACTTAAACTCAGGAGCGACTTATGTGTGAAATTATTTACACATTACCGTAAAATATCAAATAACATTATTTAGCTCATTCACGTAAGAGACTAGACGTATAAGATTTCATGGGATTTAGCGATTAGGAGTGACAGATTGCTTGGTAAACGTATAGCATGTTCTATATGTTATAGTTATTTGAATGACTCTTACCGTAATATGTTACGTTAACATACCAGGCACGTTCTCAGTTGGTTATTTATGCCTCATATAACGTACACTTATTCAGCCTGTTGTTCACTATTCTTTATTTATTTTAACTTGCCTTTCAAATGTCTATTCTTGGTGTTGGGTTTTATCAAATACATTTCCCCCAAAAATGCGACTTATATATGTTTTTTTCCTTCTTTATTATGCATTTTCGGCCGGCGCGACTTATACTCCGGAGCGACTTATACTCCGAAAAATACGGTAATCGCCCAGCCCTAAATATGATCGTTGGTTATGTGGGCAGATAATTATTGTAATAATAATTTGACCAGAAGGACCAGAGGATTTTCCTCGGCCATTTCCCATAGCTAATTATAAGTCCAGAAAAATAATATCCCTGCACTGTCAGAAATATGGATAGTGTTGTTCAGTCATCAACACTATTGTACCCCACCGGGCTAATAATTGGACTTCAGGTAATTATAGATTTTCCTAAAAGTGTCAAAAGGTACAAAGACCTACAGTACGCCAGTGACGAGCCATTGTACACCTTAAAGTAGAATGTGACGATGACATGTTGAATCGGAGTAAAGAGGTTACACAACCATGAACAAAAGAGCCATTGGTGTGTGTAATGCAACATGTTGATGGAACTAGGAGAGTGTGTGGCGGTGGTATATTGTGAAGCAGCGAAATTAGACTAGCTGGTAGTGGTGGAGGGAGAGTGTTCCAAGGCAACAAACAACACAATGACAAATTAAAACATCCGCCACCTCACATCAAAACACATGTGAGGTGAGCCTGGTTCCACTCCCAACTGCACCATCTCACTGCCAATGAATGTCAATCCAGCCTGGGGCTCTGCACCTGCTTCGTTTTCTGACCACCTGTTCCAGGACATTGACTTGACTCTCTTTGGGGAGAGTTTCAGCATCAGTTTGGAAGCAACACACTGGTGTTTAAATGTGATTTGAATGAGCAGATAATAAAGCCGGAGCACAGTGAAACCTACGGGTCAATTCGGAGTACAACTGAAATAATATAAGCCTTCAAAGCTTTAAGACAGTGATTTAATATTGCTCAGTCTTTGACCTTTCAATGTTTACCAGTAGCAATGATGGCAAAGAGAAAATGCGTGATGACAAACCGGGAAGTGAATTTATTGAATTTGCAGTGAAATATCTTCCTGGGTAGAATTATTTGAATGATACAATAGGGGTGTAAAGGTACACAAAAATTTCGGTTCGGTACGTACCTCGGTTTAGAGTAGGGATGTCCCGATCCGATATTTGGATCGGATCGGCCGCCGATATTTGCCAAAAAATGCGTATCGGCAAGGCATGGGAAAATGCCGATCCAGATCCAGTTTAAAAAAAACCACCGGTCCGTGTTTTCCAACGCACCGATTTAAATAATACATTCCACTTTTCTGCTGCTCCCTAAATTCCGTTCCGCATTTTCCAGCACACCTTCAACACATCCACAGGTCTGTGGATTCTCACGCAGTTGCTTTTAGCTGCTGGCATTACACGACAGGCTCTTCTCACTTTTTCCTGTGTCTCCCTCTCACAGACAGCAAGCGCACCTTCTTACACACGTCACATACATAGAGGTAGCAGCATGGCTAACGTTAGCTGTGACGCTAGCGCAGCCGTGTGACCTACGTTCCCTCTAAGGTGCGCGCCTGTGCGCATAGCAATTATATGCCACGCACAAAATCAAATAAAAAAATAAGCGCATAACAATTTTCGACACACGGACACGACAGAGAAAACAGTTTTCGTCATCATTGTTCAAATATTGTGACGTCTGTCGAGACGCTTATCTCCATTCGGTGCCACACGTCCACACCATCAAAATGCCGAGGCAAAAATTTCCACATCAACACCGTATGAAAAAATTAGTGATTTTTTTAGTTGTGATTTCCTTCTCTGCATGAAAGTTTAAAAGTAGCATATATTAATGCAGTATGAAGAAGAATGTTTTAATGTAGACATGCAAGCCTTGAAAGAAAATTTTGAAAATCAAGACTACATTTCCTGCAAATGGGTGCATTTCTACCCTATATTTTAACTTTAGATTTATTCTCATATCAAACTCTTTTGGCTGTCTTTTTGACACTTACATCCGGCGCCCCCCCTCCACACCCTGGATTATAAATAATGTAAATAATTCAATGTGATTATCTTGTGTGATGACTGTATTATGATGATAGTATATATCTGTTGAAAAACTTATTGGGGTGTTACCATTTAGTGGTCAATTGTACGGAATATGTACTTCACTGTGCAACCTACTAATAAAAGTCTCAATCAATCAATCAAAACACATAGAATCATCATACTGCTGTGATTATATGCATCAAGTGTTCATTCAAGGCTAAGGCAAAATATCAAGATATATATCGTGTATCGCAATATGGCCTTAAAATATCGCAATATTAAAAAAAGGCCATATCGCCCAGCCCTAGTTTCAATGATGCCATTTCTGTTTGTCATGTATAATTTTGTCTATTTTGTGTTTATCCTTGAATAAACAGGTCAGTTTCTTGTTACCAACCATTGTGTATTATTCAAACTCCCCTAATTCAGCTGGCTAGTTGTTATCAAGAGTACTAAAACCCTTTTCAACATGATTCTGACAACTAAGTAGGCTAAATAACTTTAAACTTTAATACATGCTCGGATAGGCCAGTATCGGTCAGTATCGGTATCGGTCAGTATCGGTATCGGATCGGAAGTGCAAAAACAATATCGGTATCGGATCGGAAGTGCAAAAACCTGGATCGGGACATCCCTAGTTTAGAGGTCACGGTTCGGTTAATTTTCGGTACAGTAAGAAAACAACAAAATATAAATTTCTGGGTTATTTATTTACCAAATTTGCAAAATCTCCCACCAAAAATATTTTTTTCAGTGGAATATTTGATGTGAAGTAATCGGAACCTTGGATAGGTCAATAATTCATAATAACATTGATTTTGATTCAATATTATGTTTTGAGCAATGACAGTTTGAAAGAAAAAAAAACCAGCTTTGTTTTATTAGTCAACATTGCAACTTTTTCTAAATTACATTTAACCTTTAAGCTTTTTTGTTTCACTTTTGTTGTTTTTGTTTATTTTAATAGTATTTTTTAGAATGTGCCGTGGGCCTTTAAAACATTAGCTGTGGGCCTCCGGGGCACACTTTTGACACCCCTGCTATAGATAATAAAAAATTAAATCTGATAAATCTATGGATAAAAAGCAGAGCCTGGCGACGCATGCGTGTCTATCATAACTCTCTCTCTCTCTCTGTCTCTGCCCCTCCCTCACGAATGCTGCTGCGCGCGCACAATTTGTTTTGTTTTTAACCCCTTCTTAACCCTGAACGTACATTGAAAATACACGCAACCCTAACTCAAAATGCCGGACATTTGAGGCATTTAAGAAACTCCGCCGGGACAGCTCCGCAAAAGAGGACATATGGTCAGTCTATCGTAGCCCGTTAGCTGCTAGCATTCCGTGTGTTGTGCCTCAGTGTGCATCGTTTACACAACGTGCGTTACGCTACTTAATATGTCTGTGTGGAAACTCGTTCGGTACACCTCCGGACCGAACCGAAGCCCCCGTACCGTAACGGTTCAATTCAAATACACGTACCGTTACACCCTTATGATACAATGAAATACATACGATTTATACGCACATTTTTCCAGGCATGTGTTAATTTGAATACTGTGCAGTGTAGCTTAAAGCATAGTGGCTAATGACTATCATGAATGAATGAATGAATGAATGAATTACCGTATTTTTCGGAGTATAAGTCGCACCGGAGTATAAGTCGCACCTGCCAAAAATGCATAATAAAAAAGGAAAAAAAACATATATAAGTCGCACTGGAGCCCGGCCAAATTATGAAAAAAACTGCGACTTATAGTCCGAAAAATACGGTAATTTATTTATTTATTCCGGCAGACAGAAATATATAGCAACACTTCATCAATCAATCAATCAATCACTGTTTACTTATATAGCCCTAAATCACGAGTGTCTCAAAGGGCTGCACAAGCCACAACGACATCCTCGGCTCAGATCCCTTTGCAGTCAATTCAATTAAATATAAGTTGAAAAGGATTTGCAAATCATTGTATTCTGTTTTTATTTACGATTTACACAACGTGCCAACTTCACTGGTTTTGGGTTTTGTATAACATTTTGGGCAGGCCAAATGAAACGACTAAGCGGGCCGATATTGGCCCCCGGGCCCCACTTCTTTTTTTTTTTTGTCCTGTCCAGCTTCTCAGGTAAGTCACATACAGTAGTTGATGTAGATGCCCATATTGGCTGTTCAGATTTACTCTACAAAAGAGAAGTGTGGGATACTTCTCTTGTTGCCTTATATTTGTATTTGACTTTATTAAATGTATTTACGTATATTATCATTTGGTGCAGCCGGGCCGGAGCAGGAGGGGATAGAAAGAGGGAAAAAAAGGAAGACAGAGGGGGAAATTGTGGGGACAAGAAGGGGATAAGACAGAGAGACAAAAACAACAACAACAAACACAACAACAACAACAATAGAGCAACATCAGCAAATAGGATATGTACAAATATGATGGTAAAAGTGATAGCAATGAAGCAGTTAGTGAAATAAATAATAATAATACGGGCCCCACTTAAGGCACCCCTGTTCTAGCAATACAAGTGTCAAGACCCTTTGTAACACTAGTGTGCATTTTCTAAGAGAGCGCCATATAATCTAATCTACAAACCCCGTTTCCATATGAGTTGGGAAGTTGTGTTAGATGTAAATATAAATGGAATACAATGATTTGCAAATCATTTTCAACCCATATTCAGTTGATTATGCTACAAAGACAACATATTTGATGTTCAAACTGATAAACATTTTTTTTTTTGGCAAATAATCATTAACTTTAGAATTTGATGCCAGCAACACGTGACAAAGAAGTTGGGAAAGGTGGCAATAAATACTGATAAAGTTGAGGAATGCTCATCAAACACTTATTTGGAACATCCCACAGGTGTGCAGGCTAATTGGGAACAGGTGGGTGCCATGATTGGGTATAAAAACAGCTTTCCAAAAAATGCTCGGTCTTTCACAAGAAAGGATGGGGCGAAGTACACCCCTTTGTCCACAACTGCGTGAGCAAATAGTCAAACAGTTGAAGAACAACGTTTCTCAAAGTGCAATTGCAAGAAATTTAGGGATTTCAACATCTACGGTCCATAATATCATCAAAAGGTTCAGAGAATCTGGAGAAATCACTCCACGTAAGCGACATGGCCGGAAACCAACATTGAATGACCGTGACCTTCGATCCCTCAGACGGCACTGTATCAAAAACCGACTTCAATCTCTAAAGGATATCACCACATGGACTCAGGAACACTTCAGAAAACCACTGTCACTAAATACAGTTGGTCGCTACATCTGTAAGTGCAAGTTTGAGTTTGAGTTTATTTCGAACATGCAAGTATACAACATGATACATCACAATCTCCAGTTTCTCTTTTCAACATGTTCGAAAAGGAGTAGGAAGAAGCAGAGCTTATTTAATCCTACCCCTTTTCTTTTACATAACAGTTGCTAAAACTTTTGTTCACTTCCTGTTCTCAATTTATTCACAATATGCTCCATAAGTAATCACAATAAAATAAGTCAATAAATGACAATTGGTGAAGTAAGTTACATTTCATATGTTGAGATAAGTAAGATTATTTTGTGAGTGAAAGAATGAAAGAATGGATGAGTTAAATAAATCCAGAATGTTTATCATGGTTCTTCTTCTTTGTACTTTGTAAACACTTTAAGTTTGAAGAGTTTCTTGAAGTGGATCATATTAGTACATTGTTTGATTGCTTTGCTTAATCCATTCCATCATTTAATTCCACATACTGATATACTGAAGGTCTTAAGTGTTGTACGTGCATACAAATGTTTTAAATTACATTTCTCCCTAAGATTATATTTCTCCTCTTTTTTTGAGAAGAATTGTTGTATATTCTTGGGTAGCAGGTTATAGTTTGCTTTGTGTATAATTTTAGCTGTTTGCAAATTCACTATGTCGTAGAATTTCAGAATCTTTGATTCAATAAATAAAGGATTTGTGTGTTCTCTATATCCAACATGATGTATTATTCTAACTGATCTTTTTTGTAACACCGTTAATGAATGAAGTGTACTTTTGTAATTATTTCCCCATATTTCTGCACAATAACTCAGATATGGTAACACTAGTGAGCAGTAGAGAATATGAAGTGATTTTTTTGTCTAGAACATGTTTTGCTTTATTCATTATTGACGTGTTTCTTGCTACTTTATGTTGTATATTTTTTACGTGAGATTTCCAGTTCAATTTATCATCAATCATTATACCTAGAAATTTGGTTTCATTTACTCTTTCAATTTCTATTCCGTCTCTATTTGTATTTGTGTTTGACTTTCTCTTCTACTGTTACCAAATAGCATTATTTTAGTTTTACTGAGATTCAACGATAGTCTGTTTTTGTCAAACCATCTTTTTAATTTGTTCATTTCTTCTGTTATTATTTGTAGTATCTTCTGTGTGTTCTCTCCTGAACAAAACGCTGTTGTATCATCCGCAAATAATACTAACTTTAAATCTTTTGTAACTTTACAAATGTCATTTATATATAGATTGAATAATTTAGGTCCTAGTATTGATCCCTGAGGTACACCACAGGATATATTTAGCGTTGTAGAGGTGTGTTCGCCTACCTTCACGTATTGTTTCCTGTTCATTAGATAACTTCTTATCCAGTTTAAGACTAACCCTCTGATGCCATATCGTTCTAGTTTTTTGATTAAAATATTGTGATTAATTGTGTCAAATGCTTTAGTTAGATCCATAAAAACTGCTGCCGCACATTTTTTATTATCTATAGCATTGGTAATTTCTTCTGTAATTTCAATTAAAGCCATCGAAGTTGAAACATTAGCTCTGTATCCATATTGATTTTCTTCGAGTATTCTATTTTTATTTATGAACAGTTTTTCAATGATTTTAGAAAATTGTGGAAGTAAGGAAACAGGTCTATAGTTTGTAAATTGATGTTTAGAATTTGATGCCAGCAACACGTGACAAAGAAGTTGGGAAAGGTGGCAATAAATACTGATAAAGTTGAGGAATGCTCATCAAACACTTATTTGGAACATCCCACAGGTGTGCAGGCTAATTGGGAACAGGTGGGTGCCATGATTGGGTATAAAAACAGCTTCCCAAAAAATGCTCGGTCTTTCACAAGAAAGGATGGGGCGAGGTACACCCCTTTGTCCACAACTGCGTGAGCAAATAGTCAAACAGTTTAAGAACAACGTTTCTCAAAGTGCAATTGCAAGAAATTTAGGGATTTCAACATCTACGGTCCATAATATCATCAAAAGGTTCAGAGAATCTGGAGAAATCACTCCACGTAAGCAGCATGGCCGGAAACCAACATTGAATGATTCGATCCCTCAGACGGCACTGTATCAAAAACCGACATCAATCTCTAAAGGATATCACCACATGGGCTCAGGAACACTTCAGAAAACCACTGTCACTAAATAAAGTTGGTCGCTACATCTGTAAGTGCAAGTTAAAGCTCTACTATGCAAAGCGAAAGCCATTTATCAACAACACCCAGAAACGCCGCCGGCTTCTCTGGGCCTGAGCTCATCTAAGATGGACTCATGCAAAGTGGAAAAGTGTTCTGTGGTCTGACCGAGTCCACATTTCAAATTGTTTTTGGAAATATTCCACATCGTGTCATCCGGACCAAAGGGGAAGCGAAACCATCCAGACTGTTATCGACGCAAAGTTGAAAAGCCAGCATCTGTGATGGTATGGGTAACATACACATCTGTGAAATTCTATATTAATTATTATTTGCAAAAAAAATACAAGTTTATGAAGTTTGAACATCAAATATCTTGTCTTTGTAGTGCATTCAACTGAATATGGGTTGAAAAGGATTTGCGAATCATTGTATTCCGTTTATATTTACAGGTAAAAGCCAGTAAATTAGAATATTTTGAAAAACTTGATTTATTTCAGTAATTGCATTCAAAAGGTGTAACTTGTACATTATATTTATTCATTGCACACAGACTGATGCATTCAAATGTTTATTTCATTTAATTTTGATGATTTGAACTGGCAACAAATGAAAATCCAAAATTCCGTGTGTCACAAAATTAGAATATTACTTAAGGCTAATACAAAAAAGGGATTTTTAGAAATGTTGGCCAACTGAAAAGTATGAAAATGAAAAATATGAGCATGTACAATACTCAATACTTGGTTGGAGCTCCTTTTGCCTGAATTACTGCGTTAATGCGGCGTGGCATGGAGTCGATGAGTTTCTGGCACTGCTCAGGTGTTATGAGAGCCCAGGTTGCTCTGATAGTGGCCTTCAACGCTTCTGCGTTTTTGGGTCTGGCATTCTGCATCTTCCTTTTCACAATACCCCACAGATTTTCTATAGGGCTAAGGTCAGGGGAGTTGGCGGGCCAATTTAGAACAGAAATACCATGGTCCGTAAACCAGGCACGGGTAGATTTTGCGCTGTGTGCAGGCGCCAAGTCCTGTTGGAACTTGAAATCTCCATCTCCATAGAGCAGGTCAGCAGCAGGAAGCATGAAGTGCTCTAAAACTTGCTGGTAGACGGCTGCGTTGACCCTGGATCTCAGGAAACAGAGTGGACCGACACCAGCAGATGACATGGCACCCCAAACCATCACTGATGGTGGAAACTTTACACTAGACTTCAGGCAACGTGGATCCTGTGCCTCTCCTGTCTTCCTCCAGACTCTGGGACCTCGATTTCCAAAGGAAATGCAAAATTTGCATGGTTGGGTGATGGTTTGGGGTGCCATGTCATCTGCTGGTGTCGGTCCACTCTGTTTCCTGAGATCCAGGGTCAACGCAGCCGTCCACCAGCAAGTTTTAGAGCACTTCCTGCTTCCTGCTGCTGACCTGCTCTATGGAGATGGAGATTTCAAGTTCCAACAGGACTTGGCGCCTGCACACAGCGCAAAATCTACCCGTGCCTGGTTTACGGACCATGGTATTTCTGTTCTAAATTGGCCCGCCAACTCCCCTGACCTTAGCCCCATAGAAAATCTGTGGGGTATTGTGAAAAGGAAGATGCAGAATGCCAGACCCAAAAACGCAGAAGAGTTGAAGGCCACTATCAGAGCAACCTGGGCTCTCATAACACCTGAGCAGTGCCAGAAACTCATCGACTCCATGCCACGCCGCATTAACGCAGTAATTCAGGCAAAAGGAGCTCCAACCAAGTATTGAGTATTGTACATGCTCATATTTTTCATTTTCATACTTTTCAGTTGGCCAACATTTCTAAAAAATCCCTTTTTTGTATTAGCCTTAAGTAATATTCTAATTTTGTGACACACGGAATTTTGGATTTTCATTTGTTGCCACTTCAAATCATCAAAATTAAATGAAATAAACATTTGAATGCATCAGTCTGTGTGCAATGAATAAATATAATGTACAAGTTACACCTTTTGAATGCAATTACTGAAATAAATCAAGTTTTTCAAAAATATTCTAATTTACTGGCTTTTACCTGTACATCTAACTCAATTTCCCAACTCATATGGAAACGGGGTTTGTAGATGAGAGACGTGTTGATTCAATAGTGAGTAGTGGAAACATCCCACAACAAACCCCGACGGTGCTTTCATGTACCTCGGGATCATCTGTGGCGCGGCTGCTGCTGCTGCTGCTGCTGCCGGGGTCGAGCCGCGGGGGTCCGGGCGGGAGGACCGCAGACGCCGGGCTGGCCAAGTCACTCCCCACGAGTGTCAACATGGAGTCCCGCTTCTGGTGGATTAGTTCCCTTTTGACCTCGGAGCGCAGGTCCAAATAGCAGAGCAGGGTGACGGCGTGAAGGGAGAGTGACAGCGTGAATAATCCCAGGAAGAAGACGCTGCTGCTGCTGCTGCTGCTGCGGTTCCGGCACTTGGCGCTGCACGTGCAGGAGTCACCTCCGGGCATCACTTTACGCGGGAAATCCTCCACGGGTAGAACATCGAGTGCCATCATTGGACAAGTTAGACGCACTTTAACTCGGCATAATCCGCTATTTATTGACGTGGACACTCATACATGCAACAGCGGCGGCGGCAGGTCGGCGCGAACTTCTTCTGTAGTCATACTGTGGGACACGCCCACCTCTTCCCTGATTGGTCTGACGCTTCGAAGCCTCACACTCGGTGATAGTGCGACACCTAATGGACAATCTGTATGACACCTGTGGTTTATTAGCTAATGCTAAGGGCGCCGTCCATTAGGGGGCGCCACGCCAGTGCCACAAATGTTGGAGAAAAAAAAAACAAAAAAAAACAAAAAGTTGGTACTATTTCTAAATACAAAAAATACTCCCACGTTAATTAAAATGCAAAGTAAAGCCTATTTAATAGAAATATTATTTGTTACAACATTACGCCCCCCCCTCCTCCCCCCGCACAGTGCGCCCCCTCCCTTCCCGTATCATGACTCTTTTTGGACGTCACCACATCAAAAAATCAACACAAGATGTCAAAACGGCCAAAACTGTCAGGTGCCCAGGGAAGAAAAAAGAGAAAAGAAGGAGGAGAAACGAGAAAAGACAGAGGTAGCAGGTAGGTAACGTTAGCCTACATTCCGTATTTTCCGCACTATTAGCCGCACCTAAAAACCACAAATTTACTCAAAAGCTGACAGTGCGGCTTATAACCCGGTGCGCTTTATATATGGATTAATATTAAGATTCATTTTCATAAAGTTTAGGTCTCGCAACTACGGTAAACAGCCGCCATCTTTTTTCCCCGTAGAAGAGGAAGTGCTTCTTCTTCTACGGTAAGCAACCGCCAAGGTAAGCACCCGCCCCCATAGAAGAAGAAGCGCGCGGGTATTACGTTTCATTTCCTTTGTGTGTTTACATCTGTAAAGACCACAAAATGGCTCCTACTAAGCGACACACTGTGGTTCTAGCTTGCCATGCTAATGGCCAGAAACTTCCACCCATGGTGATATTCAAAAGGAAGACCTTGCCAAAAGAGAACTTTCCAGCCGGCGTCATCATAAAAGCTAACTCGAAGGGATGGATGGATGAAGAAAAGATGAGCGAGTGGTTAAGGGAAGTTTACGCGAAGAGGCCGGGTGGCTTTTTTCACGCAGCTCCGTCCATGTTGATATACGACTCCATGCGCGCCCACATCACAGATGGTGTCAAAAAACAAGTGAAGCACACAAATACAACACTCGCCGTCATTCCGGGTGGATTAACCAAAGAACTCCAACCGCTCGATATTGGTGTCAACAGGGCATTTAAAGCATGACTGCGAACGGCGTGGGAACAATGGATGACCGAAGGCGAACACACATTCACTAAGACAGGGAGACAGCGCCGGACGACATACGCCAACATCTGCCAGTGGATCGTAAATGCCTGGGCGGATATTTCGGTCTCAACTGTGGTCCGAGCTTTCCGGAAGGCAGGATTCACGGAACTGCTGGAAAAACAATAGCGACACTGACTCTGATGACTTCGACGAGACGGAGCCGGCCATTTTGGATCCCGTAATTCGCCCAACTTTTTAATTCGGACACCGTAGGAGAAGAATTCGAGGGATTTATGAATGAAGAATAACTTCAGAAAGTGAGTGTTATGTTTATTTTGTGTGTTGTGACATTAACGTTCGAGCAACATTAAGTTATTGCTATTGCTCTGCACTATTTTGAATTTTACTATGTTTGTGATTGCACATTTGCACATTACCGTACATGTTGGGAGTGAACAGAGTTGTTAGAACGCTGGTTTTTAATATATTATTAAAGTTTAATTGACCTATCTGACTGTTTTTTCGACATTCCCTGTAGCGCAGTTAGATGCGGCTTATAACACGGGGCGGCTTATGGTGCGGAAAATACGGTAAATTATTTATCTGTTACAGAATGTGATAGTAACCTGGCTTTTTAGCATTAAGCTAATGCTACATGATTCGGCAATTGCTAATCAATAAATAGCTAGTTCTGTTTTAACGTCGGGTTAATATTGTGGAGGGGGCTAAATTGTTATGGAAAATAATAATGTAACGTTAGGTAATTACAGTACTCCCACCAGAGGTGGGTAGTAACGCGCTACATTTACTCCGTTACATCTACTTGAGTAACTTTTGGGATAAATTGTACTTCTAAGAGTAGTTTTAATGCAACATACTTTTACTTTTACTTGAGTATATTTATAGAGAAGAAACGCTACTTTTACTCCGCTACTTTTATCTACATTCAGCTCGCTACTCGCTACTAATTTTTATCGATCTGTTAATGCACGCTTTGTTTGTTTTGGTCTGTCAGACAGACCTTCATAGTGCCTGCGTTTCAACAAATACAGTCACTGGTGACGTTCACTCCGTTCCACCAATCAGATGCAGTCACTGGTGACGTTGGACCAATCAAACAGAGCCAGGCGGTCACATGACCTGACTTAAACAAGTTGAACAACTTATTGGGGTGTTACCATTTAGTGGTCAATTGTACGGAATATGTACTGTACTGTGCAATCTACTAATAAAAGTTCCAATCAATCAATCAAAAGTGTGAAGGAAAAAAGACCCTTTTTTTTTATTTCAACCGTACTTCCCGTCAAAAGCCTAAAGACTGACTGCACAGTTCCTGTCTTCACAATAAAAGTGCCGCTCCATCGCGCCTGCGCTTTCAAAATAAGAGTCTCCGAAAGCCAGCGCAAACAAGCTAGCAAGCTACGGAGTTTGCCGCCAATGTATTTCTTGTAAAGTGTATAGAAACGAATATGGAAGCTGGACAAATAAGATGCCAAAAACCAACCACTTTCATGTGGTATTAGACAGAAAGGAAGACTTTTTTTTCTCTTCCATTCGAAAATGTGGACGTTATCATCACCACTGTCTGATTCCAATCAATGCAAGTCATCAGAATCAGGTAATACACCAACTTATATTCTTGTCTTCATGAAAGAAAGGAATCTATATGTGTTAAACATGCATGTATATTCATTAAAACACCTTTAACATGTAAACAAAAACGGCAAAATAAATAAATATAAATTATATACTGTATATATCAATGTATGTATATATATATATGTGTGTGTATGTTACTCATTAGTTACTCAGTACTTGAGTAGTTTTTTCACAACATACTTTTTACTTTTACTCAAGTAAATATTTGGGTGACTACTCCTTACTTTTACTTGAGTATTACATCTCTAAAGTAACAGTACTCTTACTTGAGTACAAATTCTGGCTACTCTACCCACCTCTGCTTAATAATCAAATTAGAACAGTATGGCATCAGAGGCCTGGTGTTAAACTGGGCAAAAAGCTACCTAACCAACAGAAAGCATTACGTGAAGCTTTGTGAACATCAAGTTAAAGGGGAACATTATCACAATTTCAGAAGGGTTAAAACCATTAAAAATCAGTTCCCAGTGGCTTATTTTATTTTTCGAAGTTTATTTCAAAATTTTACCCATCACGCAATATCCCTAAAAAAAGCTTCAAAGTGCCTGATTTTAACCATCGTTATATACACCCGTCCATTTTCCTGTGACGTCACATAGTGATGCCAACACAAACAAACATGGCGGATAGAACAGCAAGTTTATAGCGACATTAGCTCGGATTCAGACTCGGATTTCAGCGGCTTAAGCGATTCAACAGATTATGCATGTATTGAAACGGATGGTTGTAGTGTGGAGGCAGGTAGCGAAAACGAAATTGAAGAAGAAACTGAAGCTGTTGAGCCATATCGGTTTGAACCGTATGCAAGCGAAACCGACGAAAACGACACGACAGCCAGCGACACGGGAGAAAGCGAGGACAAATTCGGCGATCGCCTTCTAACCAACGATTGGTATGTGTTTGTTTGGCATTAAAGGAAACTAACAACTATGAACTAGGTTTACAGCATATGAAATACATTTGGCAACAACATGCACTTTGAGAGTGCAGACAGCCCAGTTTTCATCAATTAATATATTCTGTAGACATACCCTCATCCGCTCTCTTTTCCTGGGGGTCTGGCGGCAGATTTCTTTGACTTTATCGTTGGAAATGCATCTGCTTTGAGTGTCGCAGGATATCCACACATTCTTGCCATCTCTGTCGTAGCATAGCTTTCGTCGGTAAAGTGTGCGGAACAAACGTCCAATTTCTTGCCACTTTCGCATCTTTGGGCCACTGGTGCAACTTGAATCCGTCCCTGTTCGTGTTGTTACACCCTCCGACAACACACCGACGAGGCATGATGTCTCCAAGGTACGGAAAACAGTCGAAAAAACGTAAAATAACAGAGCTGATTTGACTCGGTGTTTGTAATGTGTTTGAGAAAGGCGTTTAATTTGCCAAAATTCACCCATTTAGAGTTCGGAAATCGGTTAAAAGAATATATGGTCTTTTTTCTGCAACATCAAGGTATATATTGACGCTTACATAGGTCTGGTGATAATGTTCCCCTTTAAAGTTAAAATACCAATGATTGTCACACACACACTAGGTGTGGCACAATTATTCTCTGCATTTGACCCACCACCCTTGATCACCCCCTGTGAGGTGAGGGGAGCAGTGAGCAGCAGCGGTGGCCGCGCCCGGGAATCATTTTTGGTGATTTAACCCCCAATTCCAACCCTTGATGCTGAGTGCCAAGCAAGGAGGTATTGGGTCCCATTTTTATAGTCTTTGGTATGACTCGGCCGGGGCAGACACTCTAACCACTAGGCCATACCAAATATATATTGTGGAGTACCCCAGGGATCAATACCGGGACCAAAATGGTTCAATCGCTATATCGGGCCAGGGCAATTTAGAGAAAAAAATGTGTCTGGGGTGCCGTATATCTGTTTTTAAGGAACACTAATACAAAACTTCACAACCCATTTTTATTCACTGGCTTTTAACCCAGCATGAGACTTTAAACTGTTTTTAACTGTTTTTAACTCTTTTTTTTTACTGCTTTTTACCTGACAAATTGTTCTTAAGGTGATTTGTATTTGCTTTTTCAATGTGTATTTTATTTCTGTTTTAAATGTTATTTTTTAGTCTGTCCTTTGCCTCTATTTTCTTTGTGGTGTACAGCCCTGTGGTTGTTTTTAAAGGGCTTCATAAATAAAGTTGGTTTGGTATGGTATGGTATAATGTCTGATTGAAAGCTAAAATTGTTATGACAGACCGCCTTAAACAACGGAATGGAATTTTATTTTATTTTACTGAATGAGACACCCAGAATATACATGAAAATAAAGAATGTGGGATTTACAATTTTAACTATGAACGATAAAACTTTGAATATTGACAACTAGTGTTGTCCCGATACCAAATTATTTCTATACTTTTCGGTACTTTTCTAAATAAAGGAGACCACAAAAATTGCATTATTGGTTTTATTTTAACAAAAAAATCTTACCGTACATTAAACATATATTTTTTATTGCAAGTTTGTTCTTAAATAAAATAGTGAACATACTAGATAACGTGTCTTTTATTCGTAAGTAAGCAAACAGAAGCTTCTCTTATTTATTCTGCTGACATATGCAGTAACATATTGTGTTAATTTCCATTCTATTATTTAGTCAAAATTATTAAGGACAAATAGCAGAAAATTAATTATTAATCTACTTGTTCATTTACTGTTAATATCTGCTTACTTTCTCTTTTAACATGTCCTTTCTACACTTCTGTTAAAATGTAATAATAATTTATTCTTCTGTTGTTTTATACTTTACATTAGTTTTGGATGATACCACAACCGGTACTTTTCAGAGGCGGTAAAGAACCGAATATGATTCATTGGTATCGCGGTACTATACTAATACCGGTATACCGTACAACCCTATTGACAACATATGAATTATATGTTCTCTCTTAATAATAGAGGGAGAAATGAACTGGAAATCTTAAAATATGCAACATAAGGTGGCAAGAAATATTTCTATATGTTCCAGACCAAAACTCACTCCATATTTTCTACTGCACAGCAGTGTTACCATATCTGAGTTAATGTGTGGAAATATGGGGAAAAAATTCCAAAAGTAGGCTTCATTCACTAAACGTGTTACAAAAAAGATCGGTTAGAATAATACATGATGCCGGATGTAGGGAACACAAAGCCCCTTTATTTATTAACTCCAAAATATTGAAATTCAAAGATTTGGCACATTTGCAAACAGTTAAAGGCCTACTGAAACCCACTACTACCGACCACGCAGTCTGATAGTTTATATATCAATGATGAAATCTTAACATTGCAACACATGCCAATACGGCCGGGTTAGCTTACTAAAGTGCAATTTCAAATTTTGCGCGAAATATCCTGCTGAAAACGTCTCGGTATGATGACGCCTGCGCGTGACGTCACGGATTGTAGAGGACATTTTGGGACAGCATGGTGGCCAGCTATTAAGTCGTCGGTTTTCATCGCAAAATTCCACAGTATTCTGGACATCTGTGTTGGTGAATCTTTTGCAATTTGTTCAATGAACAATGGAGACAGCAAAGAAGAAAGCTGTCGGTGGGAAGCGGTGTATTGCGACAGGTGTTGTGCCGGATAACGCACCCCCGCCGTAGAATGCACCCCTTGACTGTTGTGCCGGATTAGACAGCCGGTGTTTCATTGTTTACATTCCCGGAAGATGACAGTCAAGCTTTACCATTGGCCTGTGGAGAACTGGGACAACAGAGACTCTTACCAGGAGGACTTTGAGTTGGATGCGCAGACGCGGTACCGTGAGTACGCATGCAGCTGCGGCTTCCAAACATTTGATCGCTTGCCCGTACGTGCGTGCCGCTATGTGCATGTCACGTACGTAACTTTTGGGACTTTGGGGAAATATATGTGCTGTATGAACTTTGGGGAGGTGAACGGTACTTTGGGCTGTGGGATTGAGTGTGTTGTGCAGGTGTTTGAGTTGTATTGGCGATTATGTGGACGGGAGGGGGGAGGTGTTTGTTATGCGGGATTAATTTGTGGCATATTAAATATAAGCCTGGTTGTGTTGTGGCTAATAGAGTATATATATGTATTGTGTTTATTTACTGTTTTAGTCATTCCCAGCTGAATATCAGGTCCCACCCGCCTCTCACAGCATCTTCCCTATCTGAATCGCTCCCACTGCCCTCTAGTCCTTCACTCTCACTTTCCTCATCCACAAATCTTTCATCCTCGCTCAAATTAATGGGGAAATCGTCACTTTCTCGGTCCGAATCGCTCTCGCTGCTGGTGGCCATGATTGTAAACAATGTGCAGATGTGAGGAGCTCCACAACCTGTCACGTCACGCGCATATCGTCTGCTACTTCCGGTACAGGCAAGGCTTTTTTATCAGCGACTAAAAGTTGCAAACTTTATCGTCGATGTTCTCTACTAAATCCTTTCAGCAAAAATATGGCAATATCGCGAAATGATCAAGAATGACACATAGAATGGACCTGCTATCCCCGTTTAAATAAGAAAATCGCATTTCAGTAGGCCTTTAAAATTATGTGCAAAGCAAATTATAACCTGCTACCCCAAAACTGTACAGCAATTCTTCTCAACAAAAGAGGATAAATATAAGCTTAGAGATAAATCACACTTAAGACCTTTAGCATATGAGTATGTGGAATTAAATTATGGAATGGAATAAGCACATAAGTCAAACAGTGTACTAATATGATCCACTTCAAGAGGCTATTCAAGCTACAAGTGTTTGCAAAGTATAAGGAAGAAGAACTATTCAACCTATTGAAAATAAGATATTATTCATCTGAAGAGAACTGTTGTATTAAGAATGAGTTGATTGTAAATTGTGTACAAATTAAGAACAGGAAGGTGTTAGTGATTGCTATGAAGTAGAAAAGGGGGCCTGATTAAATACGATTTGCTTCTTCCGACTCCTTTTTCGGACATGTTGTAAAGAAAACAAAATAAAATATGTGATGTAACATACTGCAACTGTACACATGTTCGAAATAAACTTCACCCGTCCGACCAACATTCAGTGATTCATTCCGTATTGTGAACACGCCAGAGTGTGAACACGCCATGCGTGATTGAGAAGGCTTTCAACATGCTGGTTTTCACTCCTCTTCTTTGTTTAGCACCTTGTATTGTGTTGTGTGGGTGGTTCAAAGGCTCAGTGAGGAACTGGACAGGTGTGACTGAAACCAAGCATTTAACAAGCAAGGGATTCTTATGCACACTGACTGCACGGTATCTGTTCATTGTCCATGCTGTTTGTCCTCGTTATGGTCAGAGCATACTTGCCAACCTTGAGACCTCCGATTTCGGGAGGTGGGGGGTGGGGTGGGGGGCTTGGTTAAGATATATATATATATATAAGAAATACTTGACTTTCAGTGAATTCTAGCTATATATATATATATATATATATATATATATATATATATATATATATATATATATATATATATATATATATATTATTACATATATATATATATATATATATATATATGTATATATATAAATAAATAAAATAAATACTTGAATTTCAGTGTTCATTTATTTACACATATACACACACATAACACTCATCTACTCATTGTTGAGTTAAGGGTTGAATTGTCCATCCTTGTTCTATTCTCTGTCACTATTTCAGAACACACACATTATACAAATATACATTATAAAATCAATAAGAAAACGGGAGCTCTAATTTGGGAGTCTGAATTAGGATCAGAAGTTCCTATATAAACATTGCGTACTCACGTCGCCTTTTTGTATTGATTACTGCAGCTGTGTACTGGATTCATTCACAAATACAAACTGCAATTCACAAACACTTTAGAGTTAGGCTCCACCATCAGAATGTGTACTTAAACTTATAAAGATCACATGGATATTATTCAGTGAGTTGATTCACCAAAACTAACCTGTTATACAGGAGGAAAAAGCACACAGGACGTTTCAATTGTTCACAGACTGGTCGCGCTCATCAGAATGACAAGACACTTCCGGTCTGCAGGTGATAGCATTCAATTGGGAAGAAACGCCCTACTGCCCCCTACTGACCAATGTGAATACTGATAAATGTGGAACGACAGCTCCAAAAACGAATTTAAACCACAAAATAAAATAAATAAATCAACACAAAAATGTGACACATTATGGGTGGGTCACATATGCATGTACAGTAGATGGCAGTATTGTCCTGTTTAAAAGTGTCACAACATTGCTGTTTACGACAGACGAACTGCTTCACGGCAGACGAAAACTTGACTGCTGTTGTTGTGTGTTGTTACCGCGCTGGGAGGACGTTAATGAAACTGCCTAACAATAAATCCACATAAGAAACCAAGAACTCGCCCTCGATCATTGGCTGTTTATATTGTGGGAAAGCGGACGTGTGAACAGGCTGTCAACACGTCACTCAGGTCTGCATGGAGCTGGAGGGGGCGTGGCCTCCAGCTCCGCCTGAATTTCGGGAGATTTTCGGGAGAAAATTTGTCCCGGGAGGTTTTCGGGAGAGGCGCTGAATTTCGGGAGTCTCCCGGAAAATCCGAGAGGGTTGGCAAGTATGGGTCAGAGACAGGGATGGGTATCATTTACATGTTAACTGACTAGTACCAAAACAGTGCCGATGCTTAAACGGTGCCTAAAAATCGAAGAACACGCACATTATTGCAAAAATAACACAAAACCCTTCTTATTCTCACAGAAATGTGTGACATTCAAGTTAAAAATACGAGTAATTTAAATACTTAAAATATATCGATTACATGATAACTAAGCAATACATTCAAGAATAAGAAATACAATCAAATTGTCGTAATTATTGCAGAAATACCGTATTTTTCGGAGTATAAATCACTCCGGAGTATAAGTCGCACCGGCCAAAAATGCATAATAAAGAAGAGAAAAAAAACATATATAAGTCGCACCGGAGTATAAGTCGCATTTTTGGGGGAAATGTATTTGATAAAAGCCAACACCAAGAATAGACATTTGAAAGGCAATTTAAAATAAATAAAGAATAGTGAACAACAGGCTGAATAAGTGTACGTTATATGAGGCATAAATAACCAACTGAGAACGTGCCTGGTATGTTAACGTAACATATTATGGTAAGAGTCATTCAAATAACTATAACATATAGAACATGCTATACGTTTACCAAACAATCCGTCACTCCTAATCGCTAAATCCCATGAAATCTTATACGTCTAGTCTCTTACGTGAATGAGATAAATAACATTATTTGATATTTTACGGTAATGTGTTAATAATTTCACACATAAGTCGCTCCTGAGTATAAGTCGCACCCCCGGCCAAACTATGAAAATAACTGCGACTTTTAGTCCGAAAAATACGGTACTATAGAACATAAAAAACTTTCTGAATCGCACAACGTGAGAATCGCGATTCGAATTCGAATCGATTTTGAAATGACTGGGTCGCATAGTGATGCGGGTGTGGTTCTCCCAAGGATGCAGACGGCTTCGGACATAGCTTGCAGGTACGAGTATGATTTATTTAAAATATAAATCATACGTTGGATAAACAAAAAGACATGCACGTAGCACAAAAGGCAAGAAACAAAAGGACTAGCGTGGGAGCTAGCAGGCAAAATGGCATAGCGTGAAAACTAGCAGCTAAGGAACATGAAATAATCGTCGTCATCAGTTGTATGGGAACAAACTAGGAAGCCAGACCGAGTGAGGCCAGAGCAAAGACTAAATAGCCCTCTGATTAGCGCCCGGGCAACAGGTGCGCGTCCCGAACACTAACCAGAGGCAGGTGCGTACAATCTGCCGTCATGGCAACAGAAACAAACTAAACTCAAGGTGCTGAAAACACGTGACACAAACATAAACAAACTCTGATCCGGGCAGCGGATCGTAACAGATTTTTCCCCACACCCCTAAAAACAATAGTAGATTTTATTTGTTACACACTTTTCATTCAAACAAATCTTAAAGTGAACAATAAAAGCATGTTACTAGCCACCTCTGCAAAAGGTGCACGACAGAACCCTCTCACAGGGCACATATAGACAAGCGTCTACATTTACCTTCGCATCAATCGACAATTAACCTAAAATGCATGTTTCGGGGACGTACAATAAAAACAAAGTACTGGCCATATGTTCAGTATACATCTAAAAAAAACACATGCACATTTTCTGGACCACGTCAGTCACCAGTGTATCAAGTAAGTGAGCGGTGCAGCATTGTGTTCCTTAGACATGTGCGATTCAGCTGGACTAGCTAGAGTTACCCCCAAAATGCCAACAGAGGACAATGTTTTATCATGATTGAATGTTTCTTTTTTCAATAAGTTTTCATCAAATGCTCCAACGTATAGTATTACAAACCCCGTTTCCATATGAGTTGGGAAATTGTGTTAGATGTAAATATATACGGAATACAATGATTTGCAAATCCTTTTCAACCCATATTCAGTTGAATATGCTACAAAGACAACATATTTGATGTTCAAACTGATATTTTTTTTTGCAAATAATCATTAACTTTAGAATTTGATGCCAGTAACACGTGCCAAAGGAGTTGGGAAAGGTGGCAATAAATACTGATAAAGTTGAGGAATGCTCATCAAACACTTATTTGGAACATCCCACAGGTGAACAGGCAAATTGGGAACAGGTGGGTGCCATGATTGGGTATAAAAGTAGATTCCATGAAATGCTCAGTCATTCACAAACAAGGATGGGGCGAGGGTCACCACTTTGTCAACAAATGTGTGAGCAAATTGTTGAACAGTTTAAGAAAAACCTTTCTCAACCAGCTATTGCAAGGAATTTACGGATTTCAACATCTACGGTCCATAATATCATCAAAGGGTTCAGAGAATCTGGAGAAATCACTGCGCGTAAGCAGCTAAGCCCGTGACCTTCGATCCCTCAGGCTGTACTGCATCAACAAGCGACATCAGTGTGTAAAGGATATCACCACGTGGGCTCAGGAACACTTCAGAAACCCACTGTCAGTAACTACAGTTGGTCACTACATCAATCAATCAATCAATCTTTATTTATATAGCCCTAAATCACAAGTGTCTCAAAGGGCTGCACAAGCCACAACGACATCCTCGGTACAAAGCCCACATACGGGCAAGGAAAAACTCACCCCAGTGGGACGTCGATGTGAATGACTATGAGAAACCTTGGAGAGGACCGCATATGTGGGTAACCCCCCCCCTCTAGGGGAGACCGAAAGCAATGGATGTCGAGTGGGTCTGACATAATATTGTGAGAGTCCAGTCCATAGTGGATCCAACATAATAGTAAGAGTCCAGTCCATAGTGGGGCCAGCAGGACACCATCCCGAGCGGAGACGGGTCAGCAGCGCAGAGATGTTCCCAGCCGATGCACAGGCAAGCGGTCCACCCCGGGTCCCGACTCTGGACAGCCAGCACTTCATCCATGGCCACCGGACCTGTGCCCCCCCCCCCTCAAGGAAAAGGGGAGCAGAGGAGAAAAGAAAAGAAACGGCAGATCAACTGGTCTAACAGGGGGGCTATTTAAAGGCTAGAGTATACACATCTGTAAGTGCAAGTTAAAACTCTCCTATGCAAGGCGAAAACCGTTTATTAACAACACCCAGAAACGCCGTCGGCTTCGCTGGGCCTGAGCTCATCTAAGATGGACTGATACAAAGTGGAAAAGTGTTCTATGGTCTGACGAGTCCACATTTTAAATTGTTTTTGGAAACTGTGGACGTCGTGTCCTCCGGACCAAAGAGGAAAAGAACCATCCGGATTGTTCTAGGCGCAAAGTTGAAAAGCCAGCATCTGTGATGGTATGGGGGTGTATTAGTGCCCAAGACATGGGTAACTTACACATCTGTGAAGGCGCCATTAATGCTGAAAGGTACATACAGGTTTTGGAGCAACATATGTTGCCATCCAAGCAACGTTAGCATGGACGCCCCTGCTTATTTCAGCAAGACAATGCCAAGCCACGTGTTACATCAACGTGGCTTCATAGTAAAAGAGTGCGGGTACTAGACTGGACTGCCTGTAGTCCAGACCTGTCTCCCATTGAAAATGTGTGGCGTACTATGAAGCCTAAAATACCACAACGGAGACCCCCGGACTGTTGAACAACTTAAGCTGTACATCAAGCAAGAATGGGAAAGAATTCCACCTGAGAAGCTTAAAAAATGTGTCTCCTCAGTTCCCAAACGTTTACTGAGTGTTGTTAAAAGGAAAGGCCATGTAACACAGTGGTGAACATGCCCTTTCCCAACTACTTTGGCACGTGTTGCAGCCATGAAATTCTAAGTTAATTATTATTTGCAACATCAAATATCTTGTCTTCAATTGAATATGGGTTGAAAATGATTTGCAAATCATTGTATTCCGTTTATATTTACATCTAACACAATTTCCCAACTCATATGGAAACGGGGTTTGTAGATTATTTCATGAATAACTGCATGTTTGGCCTTGATGGATGAACAGTGTGGGTTACTTTTCTGGGAAGGGTTACGGTATATTCATTGGAACTGATGCATCACTGATATGCCAGGACATGATTATTTGATATTGACTCACACAAATGATGCTGAGTGATTGTGTGTTTTTTTTTTTAAAACACAGTAATCGAAAACAACAAGACTTTTGGACATGAAAAGCTAGTCCCTGTCACGGAGATGTTCTCAACATGGAGTTGATTTCTTAAGAATGCACGCGGCTCTGAGTAAGTCTATTGTGGTCGATTCTCTTCAAACTATCCCTGTATTGCTTTATTTTCTGTTTCTCATCTCTGGGGTTGTGTCCCAGGCCTATAAAAAAAAAAAAGAAAAGTGATTCTACTCATTTGCCACTGAAGGGCAGTATTGCCAAGCCATAAATCAATAACACTATTATGGTGTTAACAGACATCAGAATGACAGCAATCACTGCTTAATTTATGCAGATGAGATGAAAAGACCATGTTGTGCCAGTTGTGGTTTTAAATTCTGATTTACCGTTTCACATAGCATCACTTTGCATTAGTTGCAGCATCTTCCCACTTTTTTTTTTTTTTTTTTTTTAGCGGGAAGAGGATGAGGTGGGATCACGGAGGAGGGTTGCAAGAAAAGTAACCCTTATAGGGACTGCGAGTGAGTGGGCTCAGTCTAAGCCTGTTTGTTATGCTCTTCATCTCAGCAACACGCACAATGACTGGGAGAAATAGTTCATTCACAATAGATGGACGGGCACATGCCTTTCCTATTTGGGTGAAAACATTAGGGCACATTTGCATATGATAAATTATGGAATGGTATAAACCCAGCAACTATATATTATTGTTAGTTTGCGTAGAGTCACAAAAAGCACACAATTAAAACTGTTTTTCTGAGGCAAGAGCAAGCACAAGTAATTCCTTTTACCTCCTCCAGGCTTGGATGCGGCATGTATAAATGGTGTGTCACGATCCTCTCTGAGCTTATAACACGATTTAGAGGCTTTCCCTGCCAGATGAGGTTTGCAGGATAGATGTGTTACGTTTTAACCGTGAAGACTTGCGGGATGGGCCAAAGCTCACTAATGGAAGATGATGCTCGCCTTGGACTCAGATATAAGGTCCTCTTTCATCAAAGTGCACACTAGAATGGACATCTAATTACAAACCCAGTTTCCATATGAGTTGGGAAATTGTGTTAGATGTAAATATAAACGGAATACAATGATTTGCAAATCCTTTTCAACCCATATTCAATTGAATATGCTACAAAGACAAGATGATCAAACTCATAAACTTCTTTTTTTTTTTTGAAAACAATAATTAACTTAGAATTTCATGGCTGCAACACGTGCCAAAGTACTTGGGAAAGGGCATGTTCACCACTGTGTTACATGGCCTTTCCTTTTAACAACACTCAGTAAACGTTTGGGAACTGAGGAGACACATTTTTTAAGCTTCTCAGGTGGAATTCTTTCCCATTCTTGCTTGATGTACAGCTTAAGTTGTTCAACAGTCCGGGGGTCTCCGTTGTGGTATTTTAGGCTTCATAATGCGCCACAAGTCTGGACTACAGGCAGGCCAGTCTAGTACCCGCACTCTTTTACTATGAAGCCACGTTGATGTAACACGTGGCTTGGCATTGTCTTGCTGAAATAAGCAGGGGCGTCCATGCTAACGTTGCTTGGATGGCAACATATGTTGTTCCAAAACCTGTATGTACCTTTCAGCAATAATGGCGCCTTCACAAATGTGTAAGTTACCCATGTCTTGGGCACTAATACACCCCCATACCATCACAGATGCTGGCTTTTGAACTTTGCGCCTATAACAATCCGGATGGTTCTTTTCCTCTTTGGTCCGGAGGACACGACGTCCACAGTTTCCAAAAACAATTTGAAATGTGGACTCGTCAGACCACAGAACACTTTTCCACTTTGTATCAATCCATCTTAGATGAGCTCAGGCCCAGCGAAGCCGACGGCGTTTCTGGGTGTTGTTGATAAACGGTTTTCGCCTTGCATAGGAGAGTTTTAACTTGCACTTACAGATGTAGTGACCAACTGTAGTTACTGACAGTGGGTTTCTGAAGTGTTCCTGAGCCCATGTGGTGATATCCTTTACACACTGATGTCGCTTGTTGATGCAGTACAGCCTGAGGGATCGAAGGTCACGGGCTTAGCTGCTTACGTGCAGTGATTTCTCCAGATTCTCTGAACCCTTTGATGATATTACGGACCGTAGATGGTGAAATCCGTAAATTCCTTGCAATAGCTGGTTGAGAAAGGTTTTTCTTAAACTGTTCAACAATTTGCTCACGCATTTGTTGACAAAGTGGTGACCCTCGCCCCATCCTTGTTTGTGAATGACTGAGCATTTCATGGAATCTACTTTTATACCCAATCAAGGCACCCACCTGTTCCCAATTTGCCTGTTCACCTGTGGGATGTTCCAAATAAGTGTTTGATGAGCATTCCTCAACTTTATCAGTATTTATTGCCATTTTTCCTAACTTCTTTGTCACGTGTTGCTGGCATCAAATTCTAAAGTTAATGATTATTTGCAAAACAATTTTTTTTTTATCAGTTTGAACATCAAATATGTTGTCTTTGTAGCATATTCAACTGAATATGGGTTGAAAATGATTTGCAAATCATTGTATTCCGTTTATATTTACATCTAACACAATTTCCCAACTCATGGAAATGGGGTTTGTATAAAGCCTCTCAGTACAGTGTTATAAAATGCTACTATATGTGTATTAGTTTCTATCACAGCATTTCACAGTTGAGTAAATAAACATCACTGCCATTATATGAAGAAATTTGATATGCATGGCTTTGTCCTTCTGCATGGATCATATTTGGAGTGTGCAAATATCCTTTAGTTCTATTTTATATCTTTGAATTAATTGTACATAAGTCCTACAATTGCCCATTTAGGAAAGTCACACACAGCAGTTAAAGGGGAACATTATCACCAGACCTATGTAAGCGTCAATATATACCTTGATGTTGCAGAAAAAAGACCATATATTTTTTCAACCGATTTCCGAACTCTAAATGGGTGAATTTTGGCGAATTAAACGCCTTTCTATTATTCGCTCTCGGGAAGCAATCCGCCAGTTTCTCACTTTCGTCGGTGTGTTGTCGGAGGGTGTAACAACACGAACAGGGACGGATTCAAGTTGCACCAGTGGCCCAAAGATGCGAAAGTGGCAAGAAACTGGACGAAATGTGTTCAAAATACGAGGGTGTGGGGAAAGCCGACGAAATGGTCAGTCGTTTGTTCCGCACACTTTACCGACGAAAGCTATGCTACGACAGAGATGGCAAGAATGTGTGGATATCCCGCGACACTCAAAGCAGATGCATTTCCAACGATAAAGTCAAAGAAATCTGCCGCCAGACCCCCATCGAATCTGCCGGAGTGTGTGAGCTATTCAGGGACAAAGGACCTCGGTAGCACGGCAAGCAATGGCGGCAGTTTGTTCCCGCAGACGAGTGAGCTAAACCCCCTATCGACCCTAGCTTCCCTGGCCTGCTGACATCAACTCCAAAACTGGACAGATCAGCTTTCAGGAAAAGAGAGCGGATGAGGGTATGTCTACAGAATATATTAATTGATGAAAACTTTATTCATTACTCGCGGTTTTATGTAAATTATTATACATAAACTGTGTTTACCAATAATTTAGCTTAAAAATATTTTTTTTTTTCAATCATTCGAGTACATTCGGGTTGTCTTGTGTAATGCAGTATTTTGTGTCTATTTAGGTATGGTTAACCTGAGTGCTGAAATCGTGGAAAAATATATGTTCTTAGCGCGCCTGAAATGGGCTGTCTGCACTCTCAAAGTGCATGTTGTTGCCAAATGTATTTCATATGCTGTAAACCTAGTTCATAGTTGTTAGTAATTATCTTATCAGACAGTGTTAAGCCGCTGAAATCCGAGTCTGAATCCGAGCTAATGTCGCTATACCTTGCTGTTTGTTTGTATTGGCATCACTATGTGACGTCACAGGAAAATGGACGGGTGTATACAACGATGGTTAAAATCAGGCACTTTGAAGCTTTTTTTAAGGATATTGCGTGATGGGTAAAATTTTGAAAAAAACTTCGAAAAATAAAATTGTTTGTTTGATTTTTAATGGTTTTAACCCTTCTGAAATTGTGATAATGTTCCCCTTTAAAACAATACAGACCTTTGTCTTCCTGTAGACACTGTAAAGCCGAGTCCAATAAGTAGGTGAAATATGAGTGTGACGCATGTTTAAATGAGTTTTATAATGTATGTGTCAGGATGATAGTTATGGTCTCTTTGTTCCAAGGGTGTTTGCCCGTGCTGCTTTTAGGACTCGTATGAGGCTGCGTCGTCGTCTTCGCCAGCCCCAATAAACAGTCACCCCGCATATCAGCAACAGCAAAATCGAGAGAAACCCCTAAGGTGAACCCAGAGGTAATCGAGCCTTCTTCCTGTCCCTTTTCAGTCTTTTTTGTAGTACATACGCTCTTAGTTCCTTGCACTGCATTTTGGTGTCTGATATTCCTGGTCATAAATTTGTACTGGAGAAACTGTGCAAATATGGGATCGGAGGAGCAGAGGTGGGTAGAGTAGCCAGAAATTGTACTCAAGTAAGAGTACTGTTACTTTAGAGATTTATTACTCAAGTAAAAGTAAGGAGTAGTCACCCAAATATTTACTTGAGTAAAAGTAAAAAGTATGTTGTGAAAAAACTACTCAAGTACTGAGTAACTGATGAGTAACATACACACTCATATCATATATATAATATATATATATATATATATATATATATATATATATATATATATATATATATATATATATATATATATATATACATATACATACATTGATATATACAGTATATAATTTATATTTATTTATTTTGTTGTTTTTGTTTACATGTTAAAGGTGTTTTAATGAATATACATGCATGTTTAACATATAGATCCCTTTCTTTCATGAAGACAAGAATATAAGTTGGTGTATTACCTGATTCTGATGACTTGCGTTGATTGTAATCAGACAGTCGTGATGATAACGTCCACGTTTTCAAATGGAGGAGAAGAAAAGTTCCTCCTTTCTGTCTAATACCACATGAAAGTGGTGGGTTTTTGGCATCTTATTTGTCCAGCTTCCATATTCGTTTTTATACACTTTACAAGAAATATATTGGCGTCAAACTCCGTAGCTTGCTAGCTTGTTTGCGCTGGCTTTCGGAGACTCTTGTTTTGAAAGCGCAGGCGCGATGGAGCGGCACTTTTATTGTGAAGACAGGAACGTCCTCATGTGCGGTCAGTCTTTAGGCTTTTGACGGGATGTACGGTTGAAATAAAAAAGTATATTTTTTCCTTCACACTTTTGATTGATTGATTGAAACTTTTATTAGTAGATTGCACAGTACAGTACATATTCCGTACAATTGACCACTAAATGGTAACACCCCAATAAGTTTTTCAACTTGTTTAAGTCAGGTCATGTGACCGCCTGGCTCTGTTTGATTGGTCCAACGTCACCAGTGACTGCATCTGATTGGTGGAACGAAGTGAAACGTCACCAGTAAGGCAGGCACTTTGAAGGTCTGTCTGACAGACCAAAACAAACAAAGCGTGCATTAACAGATCGATAAAAATTAGTAGCGAGTAGTGAGCTGAATGTAGATAAAAGTAGCGGAGTAAAAGTAGCGTTCCTTCTCTATAAATATACTTAAGTAAAAGTAAAAGTATGTTGCATTAAAACTACTCTTAGAAGTACAATTTATCCCAAAAGTTACTCAAGTAGATGTAACGGAGTAAATGTAGCGCGTTACTACCCACCTCTGCGGAGGAGTGGGTTAGAAGTTATATGAAGACGAGAAAACAGTTAGTAGAAGTTAACAATAGTAAATCTGCTTTACATACCATATTTACGGACCATAGGGCGCACTGGATTATAAAGCGCACTGCCGACGAATGGTCTATTTTTGATCTTTTTGCATATATTAGACGCACCGGGTTATAGGGCGCATTAAAGGGGTCATATTAACATACATTTTTTCTAAATTGAAAACCCTTCCTTGTGGTGCTTCCAAATGGTGGTTCTTTGGTCAAAATGTTGCATAGATTATGTTTTACAGACCATCTTCAAGCCGCTTTCTGACAGTCGCTTCAGGATGCGCCGTTTTGTGGGCGGTCTTATTTACGTGGCTCACCTTTGACAGCGTCTTCTCCCCGTCATCTTTGTTGTAGCGGTGTAGCGTGCAAGGACGGGAGTGGAAGAAGTGTCAAAAGATGGAGCTAACTGTTTTAATGACAGACTTTACTTAAATCAATAAAGGAGCAGCATCTCCTAGTGCAGGGGTCGGCAACCCGTGGCTCTCTTTAGCGCCGCCCTAGTGGCTCTCTGGAGCTTTTTCAGAAATGTATGAAAAATGGAAAAAGATGAGGGGAAAACAATCTATTTTTTGTTTTAATATGGTTTCTGTAGGAGGACAAACATGACACAAACCTCCCTAATTGTTACAAAGCACACTGTTTATATTAAACATGCTTCACTGATTCGAGTATTTGGCGAGCGCCGTTTTGTCCTACTAATTTTGGCGGTCCTTGAACTCATCGTAGTTTGTTTACATGTATAACTTTCTAGGACGTGTTTTATGCCACTTCTTTTTCTGTCTCATTGTGTCCACCAAACTTTTAAGGTTGTGCATGAAAGGTGAGTTTTGTTGATGTTATTGACTTGTTGGAGTGCTAATCAGACATATTTGGTCACTGCATGACTGCAAGCTAATCGATGCTAACATGCTATTCAGGCTAGCTATATGTACATATTGCATCATAATGCCTCATTTGTAGCTATATTTGAGGTCATTTAGTTTCCTTTAAGTCCTCTTAATTCAATTTATATCTCATGACACACTATCTGTATGTAATATGGCTTTTAATTTTTTGTGGCTCCATACAGAATTTTTTTGGTACCACAATGCTTCATTTGTAGCTATATTTGAGGTCATTTAGTTTCCTTTAAGTCCTCTTAATTCAATTTATATCTCATGACACACAATCTGTATGTAATATGGCTTTTAATTTTTTGCGGCTCCAGACAATTTTTTTTTGGTATTTTTGGTCCAATATGGCTCTTTCAACATTTTGGATTGCCGACCCCTGCTAGTGCAACAACACCGGAAATGTGTCCCGTGAAAAACTGTCCGACCGAAACTCTAATAACTAAAGTTCCTTGGGTGAATAATGTAAACTCACTACACCGGTATGTTTTAGCCCTTTCATGGTGAGTTTACTGACAGATATAAGTAAGAACTTTACACTACTTTATATTAGAAATGGCAACAGCGGGGGATGAATGTCCCATAACAAGAAGATAGAGAAAAAGAAGAAGCTTATCGACTACGGTGTTGGTGCGGACGTGCTTAATTTTTCAGGATTTATGCAGATCCCAAATACAGATCAGCAGGTACCAGAAGGTAAGAAATGTTGCTTTTGCATAATATTGCGAAACAAAATGCCAGCTAATATGTCTTACCTTATACACACACCATAATAATACTCGTATGTTTAATGCTCTGACAATCCTTCAAGCAGTGCGGCTTCGTCGCTTACCAAAGTCGTACTAAAACACGTTGATAGATTTTTGAGCGCCGTGTGTAATGTTCTTTATTTTCAATGGAACATTTAAAATGTTGGTGTTGTTTACTTGAGTCATATTGCCATCATAGTGGCAATATACACTTATCTCTTATGTTTGTCTGCCATCTACTGGTCACACTTATCATTACACCGTGTACCAAATAAAATAGCTTTGAGGTGGGTAAGCTCAACCAAACGTATTCCTTACATTAGGCGCACCGGGTTTTGAGGAAAAAAAAGGATTTTAAGTGCGCCTTTTAGTCCGGAAAATACGGTACTATAATAACATTAATGAATTAGATTTATGCTGCGCTGTTTTCTATAGTAGTTTAAAGCGTGTTACACAGAGAACCCACTTCACATTTACACATTGATGGTCGTAAGCCATATTTATTGCAACAGTATATGAACAAAGCAGATGAAAGCTTCAATAACGACTTCTTAACTATTGAACCAAATCTGAAAGGAAATTATTCCAGATCCCAGGTCAGTTGAAGACTTGAAGGACACATTAGACCACGGGTGTCAAACTCATTTTAGCTCATGGACTGCATGGAGCAAAATCTATTCCTACGTGGGCCGAACTGGTGAAAATAAAAATAAAAATACAACTACAACAACTTCAGATTGTTTGTGAGAACAAGTACATTCTGAAAGTGTACATGTCACAAATAATCCTCTTGACAAAAAAACTTCAAGTTTGTTGAAAGTTCTGTGGAAAACCTTGGCACAGGTGTAAAAACACAATGAAGAACACAATGAACTTTGTCTTAGTGTATCTACAAATCAGTCAATCAATCAATCAATGTTTATTTATATAGCCCTAAATCACAAGTGTCTCAAAGGGCTGCACAAGCCACAACGACATCCTCGGTACAGAGCCCACATAAGGGCAAGGAAAAACTCACCCCAGTGGGACGTCGATGTGAATGACTATGAGAAACCTTGGAGAGGACCGCATATGTGGGTAACCCCTCCCCCCTCTAGGGGAGACCGAATGCAATGGATGTCGAGTGGGTCTAACATAATATTGTGAGAGTCCAGTCCATAGTGGATCCAGAATAACAGTAAGAGTCCAGTCCACAGTGGGGCCAGCAGGAAACCATCCCCAGCAGAGACGGGTCAGCAGCGCAGAGATGTTCCCAATCGATACACAGGCGAGCGGTCCACCCCGGGTCCCGACCCCGGACAGCCAGCACCCCATCCATAGCAAAATGGAACGAATTTCAGCGATATTACGGACATGAAAGAAGGCCGTTTTAGTAACACTCTTAATGTGTGACTCAAAGGAGAGAGTTGGGTCGAAGATAATACCCAGATTCTTTACTGAGTCGCTTTGTGTAATTGTTTGGTTGTCAAATGTTAAGGTGGTATTATTAAATAAATGTCGGTGTTTAGCAGGACCGATAATCAGCATTTCCGTTTTCTTAGTGTTGAGTTGCAAGAAGTTAGCCGACATCCATTGTTTAATTTCATTAAGACACGCCTCCAGCTGACTACAATCCGGCGTGTTGGTCAGCTTTAGGGGCATGTAGAGTTGGGTGTCATCAGCATAACAATGAAAGCTAACACCGTATTTGCGTATGATGCGCAGGGCCAAGAACCGAACCCTGGGGGACTCCGCACGTTACCTTAACATAGTCCGAGGTCACATTATTATGGGAGACGCATTGCATCCTGTCAGTAAGATAAGAGTTAAACCACGACAAGGCTAAGTCTGACATACCAACACGTGTTTTGATACGCTCTAATAAAATTTTATGATCGACGGTATCGAAAGCAGCGCTAAGATCAGGAAGCAGCAACATAGATGACGCGTCAGAATCCATCGTTAGCAGTAGATCATTAGTCATTTTTGCGAGGGCTGTCTCCGTAGAGTGATTTGCCCTGAAACCGGATTGAAAAGGTTCACAGAGATTGTTAGACACTAAGTGTTCATTTAGCTGCTGTGCGACAAGTTTTTCGAGGATTTTCGAGATAAACTAAAGGTGGGACACCGGCCGGTAGTTTACCATGAGGTCAGGATCGAGGTTAGGTCTTTTGAGCAAAGGATGAATAACCGCTTTCTTGAATGCTAGTGGAACAGTGCCGGAGGAAAGTGATAAGTTTATAATATTTAGCACTGATGGACCTAATAATACAAAAAGCTCCTTGATAAGTTTCCCAGGAAATGGGTCAAGTAAACATGTTGTTTGTTTTGTCCCATTAACACATCTTAACAATTCCTCTAATGTTATTTCATCAAAGAGAGAGAAACTATTTTGGAGGGCGGTATCCGTCGTAGATACAGTCGTATCTGTGTTAATAGAACCCAGTTGTAGCTGCGATGCGTTGTCTTTAATCTCCTTTCTAATGAGTTCAATTTTCTTATTAAAGAAATTCATAAAATCCATTAAACTATAAGTCACAGCCTATCTGGGATTGAACAGCATACAAAATAAATAAACCAAACGTATGAATTTAAGAGACTGACTGTATTGCAGTAAAACACACACACTATTCACAGAACTATATCAAGGTGCAGTGTCTCATGCAACATTTTAAGTGGGGTTACCAATTGTTTTACACCTGAAACCTGCCATCTTTAAGCTTTCACAAGTGCATCAATATCAGGTGTCACATTGTGAGCAGCAGACAATTTCAGGATGTTATTCAAGTGCCTGTGCATGAGCCTTGGGCATAGCTTTGTTTTGTTGCTGCTCATTACAGAGAAAACTTGCTCACAAAGGATATGTGGTTTCCAACTCATTTCCACTCATGTGTTCGAAGCAGAAGGTGTAAAAAAGCAGGTTTTGCATTGGGTCGATGGGGAGGAGCTGCAGCCCCACCTTACTGTGCACCTGTTGCTTGCTCGGCCCCGGTATAAACCCTTTGCTTGCCTAACAGAATTGCTATTGTGACATCCAGTGGGTATATTGAGAACAATGGTTTCCTTCATTTAAAATTGCAGCTCATTTTTCCACTTAGCTAACTCATCTCGCCTGATTGGACCGCATGTTTGACATACCTAACATAGACAGTGATCCTAACCTACTCAGTGGCCTAGTGGTTAGAGTGTCCGCCCTGAGATCGGTAGGTTGTGAGTTCGAACCCCGGCTGAGTCTTACCAAAGACAATAAAAATGGGACTCATTCCCACCCTACTTTTATACCCAATCATGGCACCCACCTGTTCCCAATTAGCCTGCACACCTGTGGGATGTTCCAAATAAGTGTTTGTTGAGCATTCCTCAACTTTATCAGTATTTATTGCCACCTTTTCCAACTTCTTTGTCACGTGTTGCTGGCATCAAATTCTAAAGTTAATGATTATTTGCGAAAATCAAATATGTTGTCTTCGTAGCATATTCAAATGAATATGGGTTGAAAATGATTTGCAAATCATTGTATTCCGTTTATATTTACATCTAACACAATTTCCCAACTCGTATGGAAACGGGATTTGTATAACAATTGTCTTCGAGCTGGTTCAAAATGGATTCGTTAAAAGTCAGTATATCTCCAAGGAGTTGCGATTCCACCCTTTTTTTTGTATTCAAAGAAAGTATTTACAACCTTAAAGGAACTGGGATCTGAAAAAAAAAAAAAATCAAGAGAAATCAAGATTTAGAACAGAGACAATGGAAATGTGCATTTCAGTTAGTCCAGTTACTTTATGGAACAAACTGTACATTTTTAAAAAAACAGTAACAAAAATCATAATTTTAAGAAGACGAGACTTTGAGTAATTGATGTTGTAGTTTATCCCTTTGTTCTATGTTATGAAATATAAATATGGTCTTAATAATCTTCTGAGTGAATAAGGGTCGATATTATAAACGTGTAATTCCACTGAGCACTTTGTCGCCCACCTTGCTCCTTCTCCCTCGATCATTGGTGTTGTTAGGCCTATTTTAGGGGGGCTCAAGCCCCCCTAAAATATTCTTAAGCCCCCCTAAATAATTTGGTGTTTTTTTTTTGTTTTTTTTTACAAATAAATGCCGACATATTCATTATAAAGTGGCCCAAATATGAGTTCAAATAAATAATCATATAACCTGTTATTATTCACTCAGTTTCCCCTCGCTTCGTAGCGTAAGGTAGAGAGCCCCTTTAGTGCGTCGGTATCCAATCCATTCCACTTGTTCATATAGAAAATGCCCACATCACTCAAATTCCAGCCCGCATTTTCTCCGCGACCTTGCTTGCGGTCCTGCAGGTGTACGAAGTACATTATCTTCCTTTACAATGAGTGAAGCTGCACAAAACCTTGTGTGTGCAATTGTAAATCATTTATTTTTTAAGTTTTGTGTTTCTTGTAGAATCTATATAAAGTAATATACATAAGCCTATTGTTAAAATAATGAAAAAAAAACATGATTAAATATATTTGTTTTATTGTATTGTTACATTATAGCTGTTTTATTATTATAGGATGGCTTGTTAAACATTTAATAGGGTTTTCAGAGGGAGGAAAAACCAAGACATTTAATATAAAATGTAAAATGAATAAATACATAGAAAGAAAAAGAAAATATATGGTTAAAAGCCATCGTCCCGGGGAGCATTTCATTTCGTCCCGTGCATTTTTTCAAAATAATAATAATAACAATGAATAATTTCTAAGTCTTTGTTAGCCGTTTGTGAAGTTTTGTGCTCGTGCGTAACATTCGCTCGCATCCTGTGCATCTCCTGGGGGCAAAGCCCCCCCTGTCCTTAAAAGCTCAAATTCACTCAAATTCCAGTCTGCATTTTCTCCGCGACCTTGCTTGCGGTCCTGCAGGTGTACGAAGTACATTATCTTCCTTTACAATGAGTGAAGCTGCACAAAACCTTGTGTGTGCAATTGTAAATCATTTATTTTTTAACTTTTGTGTTTTTTTTGTAGAATCTATATAAAGTAATATACATAAGCCTATTGTTAAAATAATGAAAAAAACATGATTAAATATATTTGTTTTATTGTATTGTTACATTATAGCTGTTTTATTATTATAGAATGGCTTGTTAAACATGTAATAGGATTTTCAGAGGGAGGAAAAACCAAGACATTAAATATAAAATGTAAAATGAATAAATACATAGAAAGAAAAAGAAAATATATGGTTAAAAGCCATCGTCCCGGGGAGCATTTCATTTCGTCCCGTGCATTTTTTCAAAATAATAATAATAACAATGAATAATTTTTAAGTCTTTGTTAGCCGTTTGTGAAGTTTTGTGCTCGTGCGTAACATTCGCTCGCATCCTGTGCATCTCCTGGGGGCAAAGCCCCCCCTGTCCTTAAAAGCTCAAATTCACTCAAATTCCAGTCCGCATTTTCTCCGCGACCTTGCTTGCGGTCCTGCAGGTGTACGAAGCACATTGTCTTCCTTTACAATGAGTGAAGCTGCACAAAACCTTGTGTGTGCAATTGTAAATCATTTATTTTTTAAGTTTTGTGTTTCTTGTAGAATCTATATAAAGTAATATACATAAGCCTATTGTTAAAATAATGAAAAAAACATGATTAAATATATTTGTTTTATTGTATTGTTACATTATAGCTGTTTTATTATTATAGGATGGCTTGTTAAACATTTAATAGGATTTTAAGAGGGAGGCAAAACCAAGATATTTAATATAAAATGTAAAATAAATAAATACATAGAAAGAAAAAGAAAATATATGGTTAAAAGCCATCGTCCCGGGGAGAATTTCATTTCGTCCCGTGCATTTAAAAATAATAATAATAATAACAATGAATAATTTCTAAGTCTTTGTTAGCCGTTTGTGAAGTTTTGTGCTCATGCGTAACATTTGCTCGCATCATGTGCATCTCCTGGGGGCAAAGCCCCCCCTGTCCTTAAAAGCTCAAATTCACTCAAATTCCAGCCCGCATTTTCTCCGCGACCTTGCTTGCGGTCCTGCAGGTGTACGAAGTACATTATCTTCCTTTACAATGAGTGAAGCTGCACAAAACCTTGTGTGTACAATTGTAAATCATTTATTTTTTAAGTTTTGTGTTTCTTGTAGAATCTATATAAAGTAATATACATAAGCCTATTGTTAAAATAATGAAAAAAACATGATTAAATATATTTGTTTTATTGTATTGTTACATTATAGCTGTTTTATTATTATAGGATGGCTTGTTAAACATTTAATAGGATTTTCAGAGGGAGGAAAAACCAAGACATTTAATATAAAATGTAAAATAAATAAATACATAGAAAGAAAAAGAAAATATATGGTTAAAAGCCATCGTCCCGGGGAGCATTTCATTTCGTCCCGTGCATTTAAAAAAAATAATAATAATAACAATGAATAATTTCTAAGTCTTTGTTAGCCGTTTGTGAAGTTTTGTGCTCGTGCGTAACATTCGCTCGCATCCTGTGCATCTCCTGGGGGCAAAGCCCCCCCTGTTCTTAAAAGCTCAAATTCACTCAAATTCCAGCCCGCATTTTCTCCGCGACCTTGTTTGCGGTCCTGCAGGTGTACGAAGTACATTATCTTCCTTTACAATGAGTGAAGCTGCACAAAACCTTGTGTGTACAATTGTAAATCATTTATTTTTTAAGTTTTGTGTTTCTTGTAGAATCTATATAAAGTAATATACATAAGCCTATTGTTAAAATAATGAAAAAAAACATGATTAAATATATTTGTTTTATTGTATTGTTACATTATAGCTGTTTTATTATTATAGGATGGCTTGTTAAACATTTAATAGGATTTTCAGAGGGAGGCAAAACCAAGACATTTGATATAAAATGTAAAATGAATAAATACATAGAAAGAAAAAGAAAATATATGGTTAAAAGCCATCGTCCCGGGGAGCATTTCATTTCGTCCCGTGCATTTAAAAAAAAATTAAAAAATAACAATGAATAATTTCTAAGTCTTTGTTAGCCGTTTGTGAAGTTTTGTGCTCGTGCGTAACATTCGCTCGCATCCTGTGCATCTCCTGGGGGCAAAGCCCCCCCTGTCCTTAAAAGCTCAAATTCACTCAAATTCCAGCCCGCATTTTCTCCGCGACCTTGCTTGCGGTCCTGCAGGTGTACGAAGTACATTATCTTCCTTTACAATGAGTGAAGCTGCACAAAACCTTGTGTGTGCAATTGTAAATCATTTATTTTTTAAGTTTTGTGTTTCTTGTAGAATCTATATAAAGTAATATACATAAGCCTATTGTTAAAATAATGAAAAAAAACATGATTAAATATATTTGTTTTATTGTATTGTTACATTATAGCTGTTTTATTATTATAGGATGGCTTGTTAAACATTTAATAGGATTTTCAGAGGGAGGCAAAACCAAGACATTTAATATAAAATGTAAAATAAATAAATACATAGAAAGAAAAAGAAAATATATGGTTAAAAGCCATCGTCCCGGGGAGCATTTCATTTCGTCCCGTGCATTTAAAAAAAATAATAATAATAACAATGAATAATTTCTAAGTCTTTGTTAGCCGTTTGTGAAGTTTTGTGCTCGTGCGTAACATTCGCTCGCATCCTGTGCATCTCCTGGGGGCAAAGCCCCCCCTGTTCTTAAAAGCTCGAATTCACTCAAATTCCAGCCCGCATTTTCTCCGCGACCTTGCTTGCGGTCCTGCAGGTGTACGAAGTACATTATCTTCCTTTACAATGAGTGAAGCTGCACAAAACCTTGTGTGTACAATTGTAAATCATTTATTTTTTAAGTTTTGTGTTTCTTGTAGAATCTATATAAAGTAATATACATAAGCCTATTGTTAAAATAATGAAAAAAACATGATTAAATATATTTGTTTTATTGTATTGTTACATTATAGCTGTTTTATTATTATAGGATGGCTTGTTAAACATTTAATAGGATTTTCAGAGGGAGGAAAAACCAAGACATTTAATATAAAATGTAAAATAAATAAATACATAGAAAGAAAAAGAAAATATATGGTTAAAAGCCATCGTCCCGGGGAGCATTTCATTTCGTCCCGTGCATTTAAAAAAAATAATAATAATAACAATGAATAATTTCTAAGTCTTTGTTAGCCGTTTGTGAAGTTTTGTGCTCGTGCGTAACATTCGCTCGCATCCTGTGCATCTCCTGGGGGCAAAGCCCCCCCTGTTCTTAAAAGCTCAAATTCACTCAAATTCCAGCCCGCATTTTCTCCGCGACCTTGTTTGCGGTCCTGCAGGTGTACGAAGTACATTATCTTCCTTTACAATGAGTGAAGCTGCACAAAACCTTGTGTGTACAATTGTAAATCATTTATTTTTTAAGTTTTGTGTTTCTTGTAGAATCTATATAAAGTAATATACATAAGCCTATTGTTAAAATAATGAAAAAAAACATGATTAAATATATTTGTTTTATTGTATTGTTACATTATAGCTGTTTTATTATTATAGGATGGCTTGTTAAACATTTAATAGGATTTTCAGAGGGAGGCAAAACCAAGACATTTGATATAAAATGTAAAATGAATAAATACATAGAAAGAAAAAGAAAATATATGGTTAAAAGCCATCGTCCCGGGGAGCATTTCATTTCGTCCCGTGCATTTAAAAAAAAAAAAAAAAATAACAATGAATAATTTCTAAGTCTTTGTTAGCCGTTTGTGAAGTTTTGTGCTCGTGCGTAACATTCGCTCGCATCCTGTGCATCTCCTGGGGGCAAAGCCCCCCCTGTTCTTAAAAGCTCAAATTCACTCAAATTCCAGCCCGCATTTTCTCCGCGACCTTGCTTGCGGTCCTGCAGGTGTACGAAGCACATTATCTTCCTTTACAATGAGTGAAGCTGCACAAAACCTTGTGTGTACAATTGTAAATCATTTATTTTTTAAGTTTTGTGTTTCTTGTAGAATCTATATAAAGTAATATACATAAGCCTATTGTTAAAATAATGAAAAAAAACATGATTAAATATATTTGTTTTATTGTATTGTTACATTATAGCTGTTTTATTATTATAGGATGGCTTGTTAAACATTTAATAGGATTTTCAGAGGGAGGCAAAACCAAGACATTTAATATAAAATGTAAAATAAATAAATACATAGAAAGAAAAAGAAAATATATGGTTAAAAGCCATCGTCCCGGGGAGCATTTAATTTCGTCCCGTGCATTTTAAAAATATAATAATAATAACAATGAATAATTTCTAAGTCTTTGTTAGCCGTTTGTGAAGTTTTGTGCTCGTGCGTAACATTCGCTCGCATCCTGTGCATCTCCTGGGGGCAAAGCCCCCCCTGTTCTTAAAAGCTCAAATTCACTCAAATTCCAGCCCGCATTTTCTCCGCGACCTTGCTTGCGGTCCTGCAGGTGTACGAAGTACATTATCTCCCTTTACAATGAGTGAAGCTGCACAAAACCTTGTGTGTACAATTGTAAATCATTTATTTTTTAAGTTTTGTGTTTCTTGTAGAATCTATATAAAGTAATATACATAAGCCTATTGTTAAAATAATGAAAAAAAACATGATTAAATATATTTGTTTTATTGTATTGTTACATTATAGCTGTTTTATTATTATAGGATGGCTTGTTAAACATTTAATAGGATTTTCAGAGGGAGGCAAAACCAAGACATTTAATATAAAATGTAAAATAAATAAATACATAGAAAGAAAAAGAAAATATATGGTTAAAAGCCATCGTCCCGGGGAGCATTTCATTTCGTCCCGTGCATTTAAAAAAAAAAATAATAATAACAATGAATAATTTCTAAGTCTTTGTTAGCCGTTTGTGAAGTTTTGTGCTCGTGCGTAACATTCGCTCGCATCCTGTGCATCTCCTGGGGGCAAAGCCCCCCCTGTCCTTAAAAGCTCAAATTCACTCAAATTCCAGTCTGCATTTTCTCCGCGACCTTGCTTGCGGTCCTGCAGGTGTACGAAGCACATTATCTTCCTTTACAATGAGTGAAGCTGCACAAAACCTTGTGTGTGCAATTGTAAATCATTTATTTTTTAAGTTTTGTGTTTTTTTTGTAGAATCTATATAAAGTAATATACATAAGCCTATTGTTAAAATAATGAAAAAAAACATGATTAAATATATTTGTTTTATTGTATTGTTACATTATAGCTGTTTTGTTATTATAGGATGGCTTGTTCAACATTTAATAGGATTTTCAGAGGGAGGCAAAACCAAGACATTTAATATAAAATGTAAAATGAATAAATACATAGAAAGAAAAAGAAAATATATGGTTAAAAGCCATCGTCCCGGGGAGCATTTCATTTCGTCCCGTGCATTTAAAAAAAATAAAAAAAATAACAATGAATAATTTCTAAGTCTTTGTTAGCCGTTTGTGAAGTTTTGTGCTCGTGTGTAACATTCGCTCGCATCCTGTGCATCTCCTGGGGGCAAAGCCCCCCCTGTCCTTAAAAGCTCAAATTCACTCAAATTCCAGCCCGCATTTTCTCCGCGACCTTGCTTGCGGTCCTGCAGGTGTACGAAGCACATTATCTTCCTTTACAATGAGTGAAGCTGCACAAAACCTTGTGTGTGCAATTGTAAATCATTTATTTTTTAAGTTTTGTGTTTCTTGTAGAATCTATATAAAGTAATATACATAAGCCTATTGTTAAAATAATGGAAAAAAAACATGATTAAATATATTTGTTTTATTGTATTGTTACATTATAGCTGTTTTATTATTATAGGATGGCTTGTTAAACATTTAATAGGATTTTCAGAGGGAGGCAAAACCAAGACATTTAATATAAAATGTAAAATAAATAAATACATAGAAAGAAAAAGAAAATATATGGTTAAAAGCCATCGTCCCGGGGAGCATTTCATTTCGTCCCGTGCATTTAAAAAAAAAAAAAATAATAACAATGAATAATTTCTAAGTCTTTGTTAGCCGTTTGTGAAGTTTTGTGCTCATGCGTAACATTCGCTCGCATCCTGTGCATCTCCTGGGGGCAAAGCCCCCCCTGTTCTTAAAAGCTCAAATTCACTCAAATTCCAGCCCGCATTTTCTCCGCGACCTTGCTTGCGGTCCTGCAGGTGTACGAAGTACATTATCTTCCTTTACAATGAGTGAAGCTGCACAAAACCTTGTGTGTGCAATTGTTAATCATTTATTTTTTAAGTTTTGTGTTTCTTGTAGAATCTATATAAAGTAATATACATAAGCCTATTGTTAAAATAATGAAAAAAAACATGATTAAATATATTTGTTTTATTGTATTGTTACATTATAGCTGTTTTGTTATTATAGGATGGCTTGTTAAACATTGAATAGGGTTTTCATAGGGAGGAAAAACCAAGACATTTGATATAAAATGTAAAATGAATAAATACATAGAAAGAAAAAGAAAATATATGGTTAAAAGCCATCGTCCCGGGGAGCATTTCATTTCGTCCCGTGCATTTAAAAAAAATAATAATAATAACAATGAATAATTTGTAAGTCTTTGTTAGCCGTTTGTGAAGTTTTGTGCTCGTGCGTAACATTCGCTCGCATCCTGTGCATCTCCTGGGGGCAAAGCCCCCCCTGTCCTTAAAAGCTCAAATTCACTCAAATTCCAGTCCGCATTTTCTCCGCGACCTTGCTTGCGGTCCTGCAGGTGTACGAAGCACATTATCTCCCTTTACAATCAGTGAAGCTGCACAAAACCTTGTGTGTGCAATTGTAAATCATTTATTTTTTAAGTTTTGTGTTTCTTGTAGAATCTATATAAAGTAATATACATAAGCCTATTGTTAAAATAATGAAAAAAAACATGATTAAATATATTTGTTTTATTGTATTGTTACATTATAGCTGTTTTATTATTATAGGATGGCTTGTTAAACATTTAATAGGATTTTCAGAGGGAGGAAAAACCAAGACATTTAATATAAAATGTAAAATGAATAAATACATAGAAAGAAAAAGAAAATATATGGTTAAAAGCCATCGTCCCGGGGAGCATTTCATTTCGTCCCGTGCATTTTTTCAAAATAATAATAATAACAATGAATAATTTCTAAGTCTTTGTTAGCCGTTTGTGAAGTTTTGTGCTCGTGCGTAACATTCGCTCGCATCCTGTGCATCTCCTGGGGGCAAAGCCCCCCCCTGTCCTTAAAAGCTAGTGACACCCCTGCCCTCGATCACTCGCCATATTCTCAACTCAGATATCTCTGCATCCCAGCAGTCATTGTGGAGGGAAAATGTCTGTTTACTGGGGTCAGTGTGCACATTATTTGTACCCGTTCACCTGCGCTCCACAAAGATAAATGACCCGAGCTTTCGGAGTGGGAAATGGTTGCAGTGCGTTAAATCCAACAATCACACTTCCTCTGAACAGTCGAATGGACAAGGACAAAAAATGTGAATGGGAAAGAGAAAGGGGCCCGCCAAAGAACATAATTGCCGCTGTGTTCACCAGAGAGAAGAAATAACCTGAAGGAAGTTGTTTGCAGGAAAAGAGCAACATATTAAATTGCCCATGCCAGCGGAAGGGCACAGGTTCAATCCCTGGAAATGAACTAATTCTCTTTAAAGCGCTCACTTAATCCAACGGGCTCACTGAGCGAACTATTGTGTGTCAGGTACAACACTCTGCGGGTGACCTGTGCTCTGATGTTTTGTACGAAACGCAGGTTTTTTTGCTGATCAAATTGCTTAGACGTGGATGATGTTTCAACTCGATGTTTTCCAAGTTTAGCAATCTACCTGTCTAGGCTTCATGGTGCACTGCAGTCCATTAAATATTCATATTTAGCAGCTCAGGTTAAAAAGAAAATTCACATCACTCGAATGTATAAAGATGCTCAAAGGCATACTTGCCAACCTTGAGACCTCCGATTTCGGGGGGTGGGGGTGGGGGGCGTGGTCGGGGATGGGACTGGGGCGTGGTTGTGGGCGGGGGCGTGTATATTGACAGCTAGAATTCACCAAGTCAAGTATTTCATACATATATATATATATATATATATATATATATATATATATATATATATATATATATATATATATATATATCTACATCCTGAAAATATGCAAACAAAACTGTGTTTAGATAATTGATACTTCAAACTTGCATAAATAAATATTAAGGAATATAACATAATTTGGCTTCTGAGAGCTTCAAAATGTAATGAATAAAATGCTAAAGTTGTTGATAAATAAGCAATTATTTTAATAATTAAATATGGTCATTTTAAATGAATTATTATAATCATTTAAAATTAATTATTTCATATATGTTTATTTGAATGTATAACTCTATGTAATAAGGAGTCAGAAAAAACACAAAAACACAATTAATTTTGATGTTTTTAGCAAAATATAGTAAAAATGTATTTAGGTTTTTTGTTTTTAATAAATATATTTATTTTTAGGTAAGAATAACATAATAATACAATTTATCTCTAGTCTGGATGATTTAGTTCTTGTCACCCTGTTGTCCTCTGTCATAAAAAAAAAGGCTGTCCTCACTCAGGTCCGCATGGAGCTGGAGGGGGCGTGGCCTCCAGCTCCGGCTGAAAATCGTGAGATTTTCGGGAGAATATTTGTCCCGGGAGGTTTTCGGGAGAGGGGCTGAATTTCGGGAGTCTCCCGGAAAATTCGGGAGGGTTGGCAAGTATGCTTAAAGGTGACTTTTAAATAAATTCTGAAAAACATTTACTTTAGTTACCTGCTGTGTGCAATGTACAAACCCCGTTTCCATATGAGTTGGGAAATTGTGTTAGATGTAAATATAAATGGAATACCATGATTTGCAAATCATTAAGACGACATATTTGATGTTAAAACTGATAAACATTTTTTTTTTTTTTTGCAAATAATCATTAACCTTAGAATTTGATGCCGGCAACACGTGACAAAGAAGTTGGGAAAGGTGGCAATAAATACTGATAAAGTTGAGGAATGCTCATTAAACACTTATTTGGAACATCCCACAGGTGAACAGGCAAATTGGGAACAGGTGGGTGCCATGATTGGGTATAAAAGTAGATTCCATGAAATGCTCAGTCATTCACAAAGAAGGATGGGGCGAGGGTCACCACTTTGTCAACAAACGCGTGAGCAAATTGTTGAACAGTTTAAGAAAAACCTTTCTCAACCAGCTATTGCAAGGAATTTAGGGATTTCACCATCTACGGTCCGTAATATCATCAAATTGGTTCAGGGAATCTGGAGAAATCACTGCACGTTAGCAGCTAAGCCCGTGACTTTCGATCCCTCAGGCTGTACTGCATCAACAAGCGACATCAGTGTGTAAAGGATATCACCACATGGGCTCAGGAACACTTCAGAAACCCACTGTCAGTAACTACAGTTGGTCACTACATCTGTAAGTGCAAGTTAAAACTCTACTATGCAAACCGAAAACCGTTTATCAACAACACCCAGAAATGCCGTCGGCTTCGCTGGGCCTGAGCTAATCTAAGATGGACTGATACAAAGTGGAAAAGTGTTCTGTGGTCTGACGAGTCGACATTTCAAATTGTTTTTGGAAACTGTGGACGTCGTGTCCTCCGGACCAAAGAAGAAAAGAACCATCCGGATTGTTTTAGGCGCAAAGTTGAAAAACCAGCATCTGTGATGGTATGTGGGTGTATTAGTGCCCAAAACATGGGTAATTTGCACATCTGTGAAGGCGCCATTAATGCTGAAAGGTACATACAGGTTTTGGAGCAACATATGTTGCCATCCAAGCAACGTTACCATGGACGCCCCTGCTTATTTCAGCAAGACAATGCCAAGCCACGTGTTACATCAACGTGGCTTCATAGTAAAAGAGTGCGGGTACTAGACTGGCCTGCCTGTAGTCCAGACCTGTCTCCCATTGAAAATGTGTGGCGCATTATGAAGCCTAAAATACCACAACGGAGACCCCCGGACTGTCGAACAACTTAAGCTGTACATCAAGCAAGAATGGGAAAGAATTCCACCTGAGAAGCTTAAAAAATGTGTCTCCTCAGTTCCCAAACGTTTACTGAGTGTTGTTAAAAGGAAAGGCCATGTAACACAGTGGTGAACATGCCCTTTCCCAACTACTTTGGCACGTGTTGCTGCCATGAAATTCTAAGTTAATTATTATTTGCAAAAAAAATATAAAGTTTATGAGTTTGAACATCAAATATGTTGTCTTTGTAGTGCATTCAACTGAATATGGGTTGAAAAGGATTTGCAAATCATTGTATTCCGTTTATATTTACATCTAACACAGTTTCCCAAACTCCTATGGAAACGGGGTTTGTATATCAATCAATCAATCAAAGTTTACTTGTATAGCCCTGAATCACAAGTGTCTCAAAGGGCTGCACAAGATCCCACATCAGGGCAAGAAAAAACTCAACCCAATGGGATGACAAGTATACGCAAACGTTTAGTAAATCAGGCCTTAAGTAAATATCTAAGTAACTGACCGAATCAATTCATTCATAAATCACCCCAAAAAAACACTTTTAAAAGAAATCCTCAATTTCTTTGTGCATAAGCTTGCTGGAGGTAATAAAACACAAACTGGAAAGGAAATTGCTGTTCATATTCATGATGTATACAGTAGATAGAGGTTGCAAAAACATTAAAAGTTGAAGGTCAAGAACCTTTTTGGTCTTTTTAAGTGTTACTGATGGTTAGTTGTCATGCTCAGCTGCCTATTAGTAAGACCTTTTTGGAGACATTGTGCTTCAGGCCTCCACTGGAAAAGGGTCATCTCAAGTTTAGCTTGGCATAGCATTTAAACTCTTAATCAAAATGTAAATCCCTGCGACTGGACACAACCAAAAAGTGACAGTGGAGGGGGAAAAAAAAACCCTAATCTGATACGCTCATATTCCATTTTTTTCCTCAGTTCAAAGGCTCAACACCAGGCAAGCATATGTTATTGCATCCTAAAATAACTATGCAGATGCCACTGTCATTCCACCACTTTGGTCCCAAGTGAAATGTGGCACTGGATAGATCACATGAAAGTGTGGCATAAACATATCCAGTCCTTCAGAATGCTAGAGCTTCATGTTTGTAGGCACAGTCATGGAAAGAAACTTCATTTTCAATCGCTTTTTCAAGGGTGAGCTGGAGCCTAACCCAGCGGATAGAGGTGGATCAGCTGGGCAGTCAATAAGCGGACACAAATAGACAACTATTCTCATACTTGCCAACCCTCCCGGGAGACTCCCGAAATTCAGCGCCTCTCCCGAAAACCTCCCGGGACAAATTATCTCCCGAAAATCTCCCGAAATTCAGGCGCTTTCCCACAATATAAACGGCGTGCCTGCCCAATCACGTTATAACTGTAGAATGATGGAGGGCGAGTTCTTGGTTTCTTATGTGGGTTTATTGTTAGGCAGTTTCATTAACGTCCTCTCAGCGCGGTAACAACACACAACAACAGCAGTCACGTTTTCGTCTACCGTAAAGCGGTTCGTCTGCCGTAAACAGCAATGTTGTGACACTCTTAAACAGGACAATACTGCCATCTAGTGCATTTGATGAAAGCACTTTTGTGTGTGCCACACAGCAATGCATCATCAGAGAGGGTGTTCAGCATGGTTAGAAAAATAGTGACAAAGAATAGAACAAGGATGGACAATTCAACCCTTAACTCAACAAGTATATGTGTAAATAAATGAACACTGAAATTCAAGTATTTATTTTATTTATATATATATACATATATATATATAAATAAAATTCAACCCTTAACTCAACAAGAAAAAAATTGTTGAATTAAAATTCAAGTATTTCTTTTATTATATATATATATATATATATATATATATATATATATATATATATATATATATATATATATATATATATATATATATATAAATAAATAAAAGAAATACTTGAATTTCAGTGTTCATTTATTTACACATATACTTGTTGAGTTAAGGGTTGCATTTTTTTCTTGTTGAGTTAAGGGTTGAATTTTATTTATATATATATATATATATATATATATATATATATTATATATATATATATATATATATATATATATATATATATATATATATATATAATAAAATAAATATATATTTATAGCTAGAATTCACTGAAAGTCAAGTATTTCTTATATATATATATATATATATATATATATATATATATATATATACATATATATATATATATATATATATATATACATATATATATATGTGTGTGTGAAATACTTGACTTGGTGAATTCTAGCTGTAAATATACTCCTCCCCTCTTAACCACGCCCCCAACCACGCCCCCTCCTCCCATCCCCCGAAATCGGAGGTCTCAAGGTTGGCAAGTATGACTATTCTTCACACTTTTAGAGTCTCCAATTAAAGGACCTGTAGCGTCTGGATGACCAACATTTAAAAAAAAAAAAGTTTTCTATGTATTTTTAGTCCCTGAAAATGACTAATTTCCCATAATCTCAATTTTATTTTTTTGTAATCGGTAGATAACTAACTGTACTTTGAACCGCCCCTTCGCGTCGCTAGACTGCATATGTTGCCCGTGACGTCATCTACAGAACCGCAGCCCATTTCCCTGCTTAGCTGGTGTGGATAAGGCATATACAATTATTATTTTGATCATTTAATTGCATGTTTTTGTCTCCTTGGTCCATAACTTCATAACTGATAAGGTTAATGTGGTGTAATTTCTGACCTTTGTACCATATTTTACACTACAGTAGCATCGCTAACCCAACAAGGGACTCCTCCCAATAGCTCCACCCACTCGGCAGATGACTTTATGAATTTCTTTAATAAGAAAATTGAACTCATTAGAAAGGAGATTGAAGACAAAGCATCCCAGCTACAACTGGGTTCTATTAACACAGATACAACTGTATCTACGACGCATACTGCAATACAAAATAGTCTCTCTCTTTTTGATGAAATAACATTAGAGAAACTATTACGGCGTGTAAGTGGGATAAAACAAACAACATGTTTACTTGACCCACTTCCTGGGAAACTTATCAAGGAGCTTTTTGTATTATTAGGTCCATCAGTGCTAAATATTATAAACTTATCACTTTCCTCTGGCACTGTTCCCCTAGCATTCAAGAAAGCGGTTATTCATCTTCTGCTCAAAAGACCTAACCTCGATCCTGACCTCATGGTAAACTATCCGCTCGGGATGGTGTCTGGCTGGCCCCACTATGGACTGGACTCTTACTATTATGTTGGATCCACTATGGACTGGACTCTCACAATATTATGTCAGACCCACTCGACATCCATTGCATTCGGTCTCCCCTAGAGGGGGGGGTTACCCACATATGCGGTCCTCTCCAAGGTTTCTCATAGTCATTCACATCGACGTCCCACTGGGGTGAGTTTTTCCTTGCCCTTATGTGGGCTTTGTACCGAGGATGTCGTTGTGGCTTGTGCAGCTCTTTGAGACACTTGTGATTTAGGGCTATATAAATAAACATTGATTGATTGATTGATTGATTGATATTTTGTGTCTGTCAAAGTCCGGAAAGAGAGCGTGGTCGAAAAGCATTAAGGAGGACACGACAGTAGTGGAATGTCTGCTTGTTTCTCTTTTTTCTATTCTGTACCATTGGAAGAGCATATGTGGGTTAGAGTTGAACGTATGGCCGGCCTGACCATTGTACGAAATGTTTTGATTGTTTGTTATGGCTAAAGGATTCAAGGATGTTGCAGAACAAACAGGTCCAAAACAACTGGACCTTGACACACGAGGGAAACACATAAATAACCAAGTAGACCAAGTCTATGCATAATTCGCATGATTCTCGATTGATCCAACGTTTCCGGAGACGTTGTCTGTTTGCATGGCAATTCAATCCAACCTTGTACCGTTTGATTATGGGTAAATAACACTTTTGTACTAAATTCACTTGTTTAAAAGGGAACATTATCACCAGACCTATGTAAGCGTCAATATATACCTTGATGTTGCAGAAAAAAGACCATAAATTTTTTTAACCAATTTTCGAACTCTAATTGGGTGAATTTTGGCGAATTAAATATTCGCTCTCGGAGCGATGACGTCACAACGTGACGTCGCATCGGGAAGCAATCCGCCATTTTCTCAAACACCGGGTCAAAACAGCTCTGTTATTTTCCGTTTTTTCGACTGTTTTCCGTACCTTGGAGACATCATGCCTCGTCGGTGTGTTGTCGGAGGGTGTAACAACACGAACAGGGACGGATTCAAGTTGCACCAGTGGCCCAAAGATGCGAAAGTGGCAAGAAATTGGACGTTTGTTCCGCACACTTTACCGACGAAAGCTATGCTACGACAGAGATGGCAAGAATGTGTGGATATCCTGCGACACTCAAAGCAGATGCATTTCCAACGATAAAGTCAAAGAAATCTGCCGCCAGACCCCCATTGAATCTGCGGGAGTGTGTGAGCAATTCAGGGACAAAGGGCCTCGGTAGCACGGCAAGGAATGGCGGCAGTTTGTTCCCGCAGACGAGCGAGCTAAACCCCCTATCGACCCTAGCTTCCCTGGCCTGCTGACATCAACTCCAAAACTGGACAGATCAGCTTTCAGGAAAAGAGCGCGGATGAGGGTATGTCTACAGAATATATTAATTGATGAAAATTGGGCTGTCTGCACTCTCAAAGTGCATGTTGTTGCCAAATGTATTTCATATGCTGTAAACCTAGTTCATAGTTGTTAGTTTCCTTTAATGCCAAACAAACACATACCAATCGTTGGTTAGAAGGCAATCGCCAAATCTTTCCTCGCTTTCTCCCGTGTCGCTGGCTGTCGTGTCGTTTTCGTCGGTTTCGCTTGCATACGGTTCAAACCGATATGGCTCAATAGCTTCAGTTTCTTCTTCAATTTCGTTTTCGCTACCTGCCTCCACACTACAACCATCCGTTTCAATACATGCGTAATCTGTTGAATCGCTTAAGCCGCTGAAATCCGAGTCTGAATCCGAGCTAATGTCGCTATAGCTTGCTGTTCTTTCCGCCATGTTTGTTTGTGTTTACTATGTGACGTCACAGGAAAATGGACAGGTGTCTATAACGATGGTTAAAATCAGGCACTTTGAAGCTTTTTTTAGGGATATTGCGTGATGGGTAAAATTTTGAAAAAAACTTCGAAAAATATAATAAGCCACTGGGAACTGATTTTTAATGGTTTTAACAATTCTGAAATTGTGATAATGTTCCCCTTTAAGATTCGGACATTCCACCACATTAACATTATGAACAAAAAATAAATATGAAATAATCGCTATTTCCGGTCTTCCCTGCTCTTCCATAGACACCATAGTTTCATGCTCTTTTAGCATTTCCTTCCTTCTTGAGGAAAAACATCAGTAGAAGAGGACACAAAATAAAATACCAGCAGCTTACTTTCTTTTTCTCTAGTTTGTGATTGCTGGGTCTGCTCGTGTCTATCTTTTTTTGTCGCAGGTTCTGACACAGTCTTTCTCCTCTCGAGGGTGCCCTTGATTTTCGGGATCACACTTGGTTTTCAATTCAATTAAATTCAAACAATTTTATTAATCCCTCAAGGGGAAGTTCATTTTGAGCAGCAGGTTGCCGTGGTTCACAAAGCCTACATGGCTCCCAATAAATAAAAAGTCAATAAGTACATAAACAATGCAACACTCTGAAAAATGTAAAAGTTTAAGAGTTTAAGAGTCTGGGTGCAGAGGGGACGAATGATTTGGAAAAGCGATTTGTTTTACACAAAGGAAGGGCATAACGTTGCCCTGAAGGCAACAGAGAGAATTCCCCCGCAAGGACATGGCTCTGGGAGGCTAAAGTGCTCTTTGCTTTTCGGAGGATTTGCTGGTTCAGAAGAAGTCTCTTAGTTCTACTCCGGTAATCCTAGAGCAAGACTTAACAATACTAGTCAGGCTGTTTCGGTCTTTAACTGAAAGACAGTGAAACCAACAAATAAAAGAAAAACACATAAGACTCTCAATAAATGTTTGATAAAAACGTCAGACTATAACAGACCTGACAGAGGAATAAGTCAAGTTTAAAGGCCTACTGAAATGACATTTTTTTTATTTAAACGGGGATAGCAGATCCATTCTATGTGTCATACTTGATCATTTCGCGATATTGCCATATTTTTGCTGAAAGGATTTAGTATAGAACAATGACGATAAAGTTCGCAACTTTTGGTCGCTGATAAAAAAAAGTCTTGCCTGTACCGGAAGTAGCGTGACGTCATAAGTTGAAAGTCTCCTCACATTTTCCCATTGTTTACACCAGCAGCGAGAGCGATTGGGACCGAGATAGCGACGATTACCCCATTAATTTGAGCGAGGATGAAAGATTCGTGGATGAGGAACGTGAGAGTGAAGGACTAGAGTGCAGTGCAGGACGCATCTTTTTTCGCTCTGACCGTAACTTAGGTACAAGGGCTCATTGGATTCCACACTCTCTCTTTTTTCTATTGTGGATCACGGATTTGTGTTTTAAACCACCTCGGATACTATATCCTCTTGAAAATGAGAGTCGAGAACGCGAAATGGACATTCACAGTGACTTTTATCTCCACGACAATACGTCGGCGAAGCACTTTAGCTACGGAGCTAACGTGATAGCATCGGGCTTAACTGCAGATAGAAACTAAATAAATAAATCCCTGACTGGAAGGATAGACAGAAAACCAACAATACTATTAAACCATGGACCTGTAACTACACGGTTAATGCTTTCCAGCCTGGCGAAGCTTAACAATGCTGTTGCTAACGACGCCATTGAATCTAACTTAGCTACGGACCTCGACAGAGCTATGATAAAAACATTAGCTCTCCACCTACGCCAACCCTCATCTGCTCATCAACACCGAAGCTCACCTGCGTTCCAGCGATCGACGGAGCGACGAAGGACTTCACCCGATCATCGATGCGGTCGGCGGCTAGCGTCGGATAGCGCGTCTGCTATCCAAGTCAAAGTCCTCCTGGTTGTGTTGCTGTAGCCAGACGCTAATACACCGATCGCATCTGCAGCTTTCTTCTTTGCAGTCTCCATTGTTCATTAAACAAATTGCAAAAGATTCACCAACACAGATGTCCAGAATACTGTGGAATTTTGCGATGAAAACTGATCTTTTTGTATTGGATACAATGGCGTCCCAATACTTCCGTTTCAACCATCGACGTCACGCGCATACGTCATCATACATAGACGTTTTCAACCGGAAGTTTCGCAGGGAATTTAAAATTGCACTTTATAAGTTAACCCAGCCGTATTGGCATGTGTTGCAATGTTAAGATTTCATCATTGATATATAAACTATCAGACTGCGTGGTCGGTAGTAGTGGGTTTCACTAGGCCTTTAAGGCCCCTTCTACACTATCCAGGGTAAATCCCACCTAACCTTATCCTTGTCCACACACACACAATGGTTGTTTAAGACCCCCTCCATAGTCACCTCTAGTGTTGCTTTGTGTGCAAGTTCTTCAATTAAATGTAACTTATCTGAACAATATCCAGTGTTGTGGTATTTCAATTAACTGGAATCCAGTGTGCTGTGGGGCCCTATTGTAGTGAATCACACCTGAGACATCATAAATGAATCAAATCTTTATTAGACATGTAAACAATGTGATAAATAACATTCTACATCAATCAAACTAGGGATCTAGATGTATGGTCAGGACACTCATCACTCTTTTGCCTTCAACTTCATTGTCAATTCGTTTTTGGTGACTTTACATACTCTGGACCGAGACGTTGAGTCAGCGACATACATGGCGGACAATAACTGATACAGTCTGCTTTGCCAGTCCAAATGCATTCAATGTTTTCGGTAGTCTTCCCTCGACGGCCACCTTATACAAAGCACACGCTACCCTTTTTATCACATCCACGGGAGCCCGCATTCTCGTTGATTCTCTTTCGACATATGGACAAAGTTTTTCGGCAAGTAGAATCACAGCTGATCCGGACATTTGAAAGTTCTCTTGCCGTCTGAGATGTGTAGTATCCCAAATAGCTGCAATTGCGCGTTTTCTTCTCTTAAGGTATTCATGTGTGATTTCCACAAGCGTCTGTACATGTAGAAGAAGGAGAAACACAAGCATGTCTGGATGACTCGCCTCCATACTTCCAGTGGTTAGCTCCGGTTGTTATGAAGCTGCGGCGCGTTCTTTCTGACGTCACTTCCTGTGTGGGGCGCGGTCTTTCTGACATCACTTCCTCTCTGAACTCAGTTTGTAAACGATCAATGAGTCCATACAAAGCTAAGAGCCGGAGATTCAAGAAATACATGGCACACTTATCAAAGGAGGGAAACTTAAACGCTGGTTTAGTCTGGCTGAAACAGGTCCGCTCCCTGTATGATCAGTGTCAGAGCTTGGTCTGCATTGCCGGCAGTAAGTCGGACACGTTTCCAGTGAGGGTTGGACTCCGCCAAGGCTGCCCTTTGTCACCGATTCTGTTCATAACTTTTATGGACAGAATTTCTAGGCGCAGTCAAGGCGTTGAGGGGATTCGGTTTGGTGGCTGCAGGATTAGGTCTCTGCTTTTTGCAGATGATGTGGTCCTGATGGCTTCATCTGGCCAGGATCTTCAGCTCTCGCTGGATCGGTTCGCAGCCGAGCGTGAAGCGACTGGGATGAGAATCAGTACCTCCAAGTCTGAGTCCATGGTTCTCGCCCGGAAAAGGGTGGAATGCCATCTTCGGGTTGGGGAGGAGACCCTGCCCCAAGTGGAGGAGTTCAAGTACCTCGGAGTCTTGTTCACGAGTGAGGGAAGAGTGGATCGTGAGATCGACAGGCGGATCGGTGCAGCATCTTCAGTAATGCGGACGCTGTATCGATCCGTTGTGGTGAAGAAGGAGCTGAGCCGGAAGGCAAAGCTCTCAATTTACCGGTCGATGTACGTTCCCATCCTCACCTATGGTCATGAGCTTTGGGTTATGACCGAAAGGACAAGATCACGGGTACAAGCGGCCGAAATGAGTTTCCTCCGCCGGGTGGCAGGGCTCTCCCTTAGAGATAGGGTGAGAAGCTCTGTCATCCAGGGGGAGCTCAAAGTAAAGCCGCTGCTCCTCCACATCGAGAGGAGCCAGATGAGGTGGTTTGGGCATCTGGTCAGGATGCCACCCGATCGCCTCCCTCGGGAGGGGTTTAGGGCACGTCCGACCGGTAGGAGGCCACGGGGAAGACCCGGGACACGTTGGGAAGACTATGTCTCCCGGCTGGCCTGGGAACGCCTCGGGATCCCCCGGGAGGAGCTGGACGAAGTGGCTGGGGAGAAGGAAGTCTGGGCTTCCCTGCTTAGGCTGCTGCCCCCGCGACCCGACCTCGGATAAGCGGAAGAAGATGGATGGATGGATGGATGGAAACAGGGCTTGGGCTAAATAATTATTCGTTTAAGGGGTTATCTGGCTTAGTGTTAGACTACTCTTGTCCCGATACCAATATTTTGGTACCGGTACCAAAATTATTTTGATACTTTTCGGTACTTTTCTAAATAAAGGGGATCACAAAAAAAATGCATGATTGGCTTTATATTAACAAAAAATCTTAGGGTACATTAAACATATGTTTCCATTGCAATTTAGTCCTTAAATAAAATAGTGAACATACGAGACAACTTGTCTTTTAGTAGTAAGTAAACAAACAAAGGCTCCTATTTAGTCCGCTGATGTATGCAGTAACATCCATTTTCTACCGCTTGTCCCTTTCGGGGTCGGGGTGTGTGCCGGAGCCTATCTCAGCTACAATCGGGCGGAAGGCGGTGTACACCCTGGACAAGTTGCCACCTCATCGCAGGGCCAACACAGATAGACAGGCAACATTCACACACTAGGGCCAATTTAGTGTTGCCAATCAACCTATACCCAGGTGCATGTCTTTGGAGGTGGGAGGAAGCCGGAGTACCCGGAGGGAACCCACACAGTCACGGGGAGAACATGCAAACCCCACACAGAAAGATCCCGAGCCCAGGATCTTCGATTTTAAGGCACATGCACTAACCCCTGTTCCACCGTGCTACATGTCATTTATCATTCTATTATTTTGTCAACATTATTAAGAACAAGTGGTAGAAAATTAATTATTAATCTACTTGTTCATTTACTGTTAATATCTGGTTCTTTTCTCTTTTAACATGTTCTGTCTGCACTTTTGTTAAAATGTAATAATCACTTATTCTTCTGTTGTTTGATACTTTACATTAGTTTTGGATGATACCACAAATTTGGGTATGAATCCGATACCAAGTAGCTACAGGATCATACATTGGTCATATTCAAAGTCCTCATGTGTCCAGGGACGTATTTCTTGAGTCTAAAAAACATAATATGGATTTAAAAAAAACGAAAGAAGATGTTGTGATTAGAGATGTCCGATAATATAGGCCTGCCGATATTATCGGTCGATAAATGCGTTAAAATGTAATATCGGAAATTATCGGTAGCGTTTTTTTATTTATTTATCGGTATTATTTTTTATTTTTTATTAAATCAACATAAAAAACACTCATTCACACAAAAGGGTTGTTTCTTTCTGTTATTAATATTCTGGTTCCTACATTATATATCAATATATATCAATACAGTCTGCAAGGGATACAGTCCGTAAGCACACATGATGGTGCGTGCTGCTGGTCCACTAATAGTACTAACCTTTAACAGTTAATTTGACTCATTTTCATTAATTACTAGTTTCTATGTAACTGTTTTTATATTGTTTTACTTTCTTTTTTATTCAAAAAAATGTTTTTAATTTATTTATCTTATTTTATTTTTTTATTTTTTTTTAAAGTACCTTATCTTCACCATACCTGGTTGTCCAAATGAGGCATAATAATGTGTTAATTCCACGACTGTATATATCGGTTGATATCGGTATCGGTAATTAAAGAGTTGGACAATATCGGAATATCGGCAAAAAGCCATTATCGGACATCCCTAGCTGTGATGCCAAAAAATATCAACGTAACCATAGTAGTATCGACTAGATATGTGCCTGTACTTGATATCATTACAGTGGATGTCAGTTATAGATCCACCAATGGCGTTTGTTTACATTTTGACGCCGGTGAGATATGATGTGTAGTGTCATGTTTAGCTATTCCTCGTCCTCCATCGATAATGATACTTGTAAGAAACGTACTTTATTGTTGCCATGGAGACCAGGATTAGTGATTTCTAAGTAGCTAAAACACTGCCGACGGCGGATGGACGTTAGCCGCTAGCTAGCTAGCCATGTCTTAAAGCACCTCTTCCTGAGGGCGTTTCAGTGTTATAACTTCACATTTATCGTTAGTTTTTAAGCCAAAATGCGTCCGTTCTCCCTTTTCTGTCTACACACTGTGTCTGCTTGTAAGTACTCCGTGATTGATTCATTGTGTACTTGTCTATCAGCGTTGCGTGTGTCAGCTGGTGTGGTCTCAGTACAACAGCCAATCAAATTAGATCTACTTTGTTTTCATCACACAGCATTCATCCAATCAAATTGCAGGACAACCAACGAAGAAGACATGTCCAAACCACACGCCAGTGAACAAAAAATGATACCTAAAATAATTTTGTTTGGGTATAAAAATTACGAGGTGGTCAACACAAAACGGTTTGCAGTATGCAACACATGCGGTTCGAAAATGACTGATGGAGAGGCAACAACTTCCAACTTCGTCCGGCATTTGAAGTTGCACAAAGAACGGTAAGTTTTGAATGTAAGATAACGTTTATTGGCTAAGTAACGTGACTTTTATTTGCTGTGTAGTTAAATCAGTGAGGCTGTAAACTCACTGCTAACGTTATAACGTTATTGCAAACACGGGAATCTGTTGCAGTTCACTACCTTATTCATACTTTTTGTTCAGTGATTTTTTTTTAAGCAGGGTTACGTTAGTCAATATATCACACGTAACGTTAGACGGCGGTCAGCAGCACCGCGTATTTTAGCCACCTAAAAAAAGACAAAAATAGTCAAATAAAGGTCAGTTAAAATGTATACTATATTATGAATATGTGTACCGTTTTAGCAAGCTTTCTGACATACTGTTGGTTGTTTACCTCAGTGGTCCCCAACCACCGGGCCGCGGCCCGGTACTGGTCCGTGGGTCGATTGGTATCGGGCCGCACAAGAAATAATTTTTTTTTTCTTTCTTTTTTTAATTAAATCAACATAAAAAACACAAGATACACTTACAAGTAGTGCACCGACCCAAAACAACTCTCTCCCCCTTTTGTTCTGGGCATTGAACATGAAGACTCTTCCTTCACTGTTCCGAGTGGCCATGAGAGTCTTGGCAGTGCCTGCCTCCAGTGCTCCAGTGGAGCGAGTTTTCAGCCATGGTGGCATCATACTACGCCCCCATCGTGCACAAATGACTGACAGACTCTTGGCTAATTTGGTCTTTTGCAAATGCAATGCAGCATAGGGCCCTGACATATAAAAAGTACAACTTTTTTGTTATGTTCACGTATATGTCATGTTTTTTCAATGTTAACACTTTTGTACAAATAAGTACATTTGCACTTTATTTTTCAATGTGTTTGTTCTGTAAAGGAATGAGTTAATGTTTAAAATGACTGGTTAATAGTGCTATTATAAAGTGCAATGTCAGCACAATTTTCTTTCCTGCAATTTAAAATGCACTTGTTTTAATAAATAAATACAGCGTTTGAAAAGCATACACAATCTGTGTTAATATATTAGTCTGTGGTTAAAAGGACTTGAAAGGACTCGAAACTCAAAATGCAGGACTTAGGACTTGACTTGAGACTTTCCAGTCTTGACTTTGGACTTGACTCGGGGCTTGCCTGTCTTGACTCGGGACTTGACTCGGACTTGAGGGCAAAGACTTGAGACTTACTTGTGACTTGCAAAACAATGACTTGGTCCCACCTCTGTTTCTTTGTCATATTTGAAAACAGCTCGTGTTTTCCATTTATTCTCTTGATGCTCTGTCAGCAAGTATACTATGTGTGATAACCTTGAGTTCTTTGGAATGTGTTTAGACTAGCATTTTGTTTTGGCTACAGAGATGGGACGAGAGAGAGGGTGGTGGGATCGGGAAGACAGACCATTTTGGGAGGCGCAATAGAATGTTCTATATGGTTAGACTGGTCTCAATCAATGTATATTGGCAAAGCTTTGAGAATATACAACAAAATACCTATTCTGTCTGGTGGTTTTTCAACTCAGCTTTAAGTGTCGGAAAGAACTTGGGAGCGAATTGTGACTTGAATTCCCTGGGAGGAACAACTGGTCCAAAACGCAACAATTGACATAGCCTACGTCTTTTACCTTTTTTAACCGAAACTCCGACCAAAATCCTTCTTCTTCAAAGCCACAATCATTAAAATGATTGCTCTTCTGGCTTGTCCCGTCACATTTTGCCCAAGTCAATTTGACTCAAAAGGTCCGTACTTTCCTCATATTTCCCATAATTTGGAAATGTAGAATCACTACTGTCTGGTTTTTTTTGGGGGGGGGGAAAGGGGTTAGCTGATTTAAGCTGTAGACATATTTTTAGATCCAGAACTTTGAAATAAGGGCCAACATTGTCAGCATTAGAGGGTTTATTTAAGCTAACACGCGAGAGTACACAGACAAAACCCGCACACGCACGGAAAAAAAGAACATGCAACTCCACACACAGAGAGGTTAAAGCCGAGATTCAAACCCAGAAGCTCCGGTCTGTGCGGCAGATGTGCTAACCGCACTTCCACTGTGCGGCCGAGGAAAAATAAATCTGTTTAAAGTGAAATATCTTTTGTGCCTCTTTAGATGGGTTCATCTTATGTGAAGTATGGCACATGGATGGCATCCATCCCAATACTGTAGTTTAACAACGGTTTGACACCTGCTGGACTGAAGTGGATGAAACCAGTGTTGGGGCTTTCAGTCCTTCTGGATTTTACGAGTTGTTGCATTTCTATCACATGCAATTAACACACAAGCAATGTTCCCTCTAATTTTTCATGTGTGTGAGCAAACTCAAAAACTCCCTGAGCATTCAGTGGAGCCCATGTGAGCAACATCAGACGTGCACACTGTGGCTACACCAGCAGCACACCTGTCCCAAACCTCACTAAATAACAACTTCAATCTCCATCCATCCATCCATCCATTTTCTACCGCTTGTCCCTTTCGGGGTCGCGGGGGGTGCTGGAGCCTATCTCAGCTGCATTCTGGCTTGTCCAGGGTACACCCTGGACAAGTCCCCACCTCATCGCAGGGCCAACACAGATAGACAGACAACATTCTCTTATTATTATAATCAAATGACAGCAGTCATTTCCATGAGGTTATTTTCTAATATAAGTGTTTAGGCCCACTTACAATGACAATAACAAAAAATATTGTTTTTCCTGAACTGTGTACTTGTATTGTTTGTCTGGGTGGAGGTCCTTAATGGAAATAATTTGTACTCCTTTCAGACATTGCATTTAGTTCCCATTAAAACATTCACATGTTGCACAATGAGATGTAAGCAGGGGATCATGTGTACATTCCTGCAACTTCCTGTTTGTAAAAAATATATTTGTATTAGTATTTATTTAATATACTAATAGCATTTCATGATTAATATTTATAAATTAAGATTCCTAATAAATGACACTAGAATAAGCACACATTTGATTGGTAAATCATAGTGTAACGACCTGGAATGACACTTTATGTGTGGTGTTGGAGTTGTCTGACTTTTTGTGTGGCTGTAAACGCATCACTGGCTAAGTACCATATGTGCATGTGTTGGCGCAAGTGAGAAAGAGCGAGCGGCTGCTGTTGATATAACAAAGTTGCTTTTGGTCTGGTTTGTACTGCAGAAAATGACCAGTTTTGCTAGATATAATTTTTTTTACTAATGTTTTGGTGATGTGTTTATGGCCCTTTGTCACCGATTCTGTTCATAACTTTTATGGACAGAATTTCTAGGCCCAGTCAAGGCGTTGAGGGGATCTGGTTTGGTGGCTGCAGGATTAGGTCTCTGCTTTTTGCAGATGATGTGGTCCTGATGGCTTCATCTGGCCAGGATCTTCAGCTCTCGCTGGATCAGTTCGCAGCCGAGTGTGAAGCGACTGGGATGAGAATCAGCACCTCCAAGTCCGAGTCCATGGTTCGCGCCCGGAAAAGGGTGGAGTGCCATCTCCGGGTTGGGGAGGAGATCTTGCCCCAAGTGGAGGAGTTCAAGTACCTCGGAGTCTTGTTCACGAGTGAGGGAAGAGTGGATCGTGAGATCGACAGGCGGATCGGTGCGGCGTCTTCAGTAATGCGGACGCTGTATCAATCCGTTGTGGTGAAGAAGGAGCTGAGCCGGAAGGCAAAGCTCTCAATTTACCGGTCGATCTACGTTCCCATCCTCACCTATGGTCATGAGCTTTGGGTTATGACCGAAAGGACAAGATCACGGGTACAAGCGGCCGAAATGAGTTTCCTCCGCCGGGTGGCGGGGCTCTCCCTTAGAGATAGGGTGAGAAGCTCTGCCATCCGGGGGGAGCTCAAAGTAAAGCCACTGCTCCTCCACATCGAGAGGAGCCAGATGAGGTGGTTCGGGCATCTGGTCAGCATGCCACCCGAACGCCTCCCTAGGGAGGTGTTTAGGGCACGTCCGACCGGTAGGAGGCCGCGGGGAAGACCCAGGACACGTTGGGAAGACGATGTCTCCCGGCTGGCCTAGGAACGCCTCGGGGTCCCACAGGAAGAGCTGGACGAGGTGGCTGGGGAGAGGGAAGTCTGGGCTTCCCTGCTTAGGCTGCTGCCCCCGCGACCCGACCTTGGATAAGCGGAAGAAGATGGATGGATGGATGGATGGATGGATTTATGGCCGACAATAAAGAGTTTTGCTCAGTAAAGTGATGGATGGAATTCATGTCCTCAAAGCGTCTCGACAGACGTTACAATATTTGAACAATGATGACGAAAACTGTTTTCTCTGTCGTGTCCGTGTGTCGAAAATTGTTATGCGCTTATTTTTTTATTTGATTTTGTGCGTGGCATAGATTTGCCGTGCGCAGAGGATGCTTGAGCAGTGCGCAATTGCACAGGCGCGCACCTTAGAGGGAACCTTGCTTATATGTGTCAGTAAACTCGCCATGAAAGCGCTAAAACATACCGGTGTAGTGAGTTGAAATTATTCACCCAAGGAACTTTAGTTATTAGAGAGTTACGATCGGACGCTTTTTCACGTGAGACATTGTTATTATTCATTTTGGGCGCTTTTGGTATTGTTAGAACAATATGACAAGAACATTGGTTATAAGGGTATTATTTTAACCCAATTTCTGGGTTTTCAAAATTATGAACCATTTTTGGGTTGTTTTTCAACGAGTAACATTCAGTTAGCATAACGCAACGTTTGGGTTAACTAATTCAACCCAATTGTCAAAACGAGGACTATGGTGTGTTTGTTTTCCCGAGATGCAAGTAAAGCTGGACTGGTCATGGCGTGAAGGTGAATACATATTTATTTACAACACTCAAAGGAACAAAAAGCGCGCTCAAGGCGGATGTACAAACTTGACTAACGAAACAAAAAGACTTGCACGTGGGCAAAAAACTGTGAACAATTAAACAAAAACACTAACTGTGGCATTAATAAACAAAAAATTTACTTGGCATGGACTATGAAGTGCGCAGAGGTAAAAGTGTGACAGGGGTATGAATGCATACTTGCCAACCCTCCCGAATTTTCCGGGAGACTCCCGAAATTCAGCGCCTCTCCCGAAAACCTCCCGGGACAAATATCCTCCCGAAAATCTCCCGATTTTCAGCCGGAGCTGGAAGCCACGCCCCCTCCAGCTCCATGCAACCTGAGTGAGGACAGCCTTTTTTCATGACAGGAGGACAACCGGGTGACAAGAACTAAATCATCCAGACTAGAGATAAATTGTATTATTATGTTTATCTTACCTAAAAATAAATATATTTATTAATTAAAAAAAAAAACAACTAAATACATTTTTACTATATTTTGCTAAAAACATCAAAATTAATTGTATTTTTATTTGTATTTTTTCGTGACTCCTTATTACATCCAGCCATAGAATTATGCATTAAAATAAACATATTTGAAATAATTGATTTTAAATTATCATAATAATTCATTTAAAATGACCATATTTAATTATTAAAATAATTGCTTGTTTATCAACAACTTTAGCATTTTATTCATTACATTTTGAAACTCTCAGAAGCCAAGTTATGTTATATTCCTTAATATTTATTTATGCAAGTTTGAAGTATCAATTATCTAAACACAGTTTGTTTGCATATTTTCAGGATGTAGCTATCTATATATATATATATATATATATGTATGAAATACTTGACTTGGTGAATTCTAGCTGTCAATATACTCCTCCCCTCTTAACCACACCCCCAACCACGCCCCGCCCCACCCCCGACCACGCCCCCAACCCCCACCTCCCGAAATCGGAGGTCTCAAGGTTGGCAAGTATGTATGAATGCGGGATGTCACCAGCAAGACAAACTGAAAACAATGAACTTAAATACTACAGACATGATTAACGAAAACAGGTGCGTGACTCAAAACGTGAAACAGGTGCGTGACGTGACAGGTGAAAACTAATGGGTTGCTATGGTGACAAACAAGAGTGCACAATGAGTCCAAACGTGAAACAAATGGGTAATCATGGAAACAAGACAAGGGAGTGAAAAGCCAGAAACTAAAGAGTCCTGTTACGATCCGCTGCCCGTATCATAGTTTGTTTGAGTCACGTGTTTTCAGCACCTTGATTTTGTTTGTTTTCAGTTGCCATGTCAACCGATTACATTCACCTGCCTCTGGTTAGTGTTCGGGACGCGCACCTGTTGCCCGGGCACTAATCAGAGGGCTATTTAGTCTTTTCCCTGGCCTCACTCGGTCTGGCTTCCTAGTTTGTTCTTACACAACTGTAACGACGTGGTCGCATCGTGATGCGGGTGTGGTTCTCCCAGGGATGCAGACGGCTTCGGACACAGCTTGCAGGTAGGAATATGATTTATTTAAAATATAAATCATACGGTGAATAAACAAAAGACATGCACGTAGCACAAAAGGCAAAAACAAAAGGGCTAGCGTGGGAGCTAGCAAACCAAAATAGCTTAGCGTGAAAACTAGCAGCTAAAGAACAGGAAATAAACGTCGTCATCAGTTGTGTAAGAACAAACTAGGAAGCCAGACCGAGTGAGGCCAGGGCAAAGACTAAATAGCCCTCTGATTAGTGCCCGGGCAACAGGTGCGCGTCCCGAACACTAACCAGAGGCAGGTGAATGTAGTCGGTTGACATGGCAACTGAAAACAAACAAAATCAAGGTGCTGAAAACACGTGACTCAAACAAACTATAATCCGGGCAGCGGATCGTAACAAGTCCAATAACTAAACAAAACATGACTAAAACAAAACATGATTACACAGATATGACACCAATATTTTGGCTGGGAATAACCCAACATTAAGTTATGATAACTCAACTTTTTGATTAAATAATTCAACGCAAAAGTTGGGTTGAAAAAAATTTACCCAAAATGTTGAATTAAAATAACTTCAATAAGAAGTTCGTCCTTTTCTGAACCAGCAGTTGGGTTAAAATTGGGTAATTTTTCAACCCAACATTTTTTAGTGTGTAGTTTCTGCGATGAGGCGGCGACTTGTCCAGGGTGTACCCTGCCTTCCGCCCGAATGCAGCTGAGATAGGCTCCAGCACCCCCGCGACCCCGGACGGAACAAGCGGTAGAAATATGGATGGATGGCAAACTCATCCCGCGGCCCGGATAAAACCTGTTCGCGGGCCTGATCACCACATGGGCTCAGGAACACTTCAGAAACCCACTGTCAGTAACTACAGTTGGTCGCTACATCTGTAAGTGCAAGTTAAAACTCTCCTATGCAAGGCGAAAACCGCTTATCAACAACACCCAGAAACGCCGTCGGCTTCGCTGGGCCTGAGCTCATCTAAGATGGACTGATACAAAGTGGGAAAAGTGTTCTGTGGTCTGACGAGTCCACATTTCAAATTGTTTTTGGAAACTGTGGACGTCGTGTCCTCCAAACCAAAGAGGAAAAGAACCATCCGGATTGTTATAGGCGCATCTGTGATGGTATGGGGGTGTATTAGTGCCCAAGACATGAGTAACTTACACATCTGTGAAGGCGCCATTAATGCTGAAAGGTACATACAGGTTTTGGAGCAACATATGCCATCCAAGCAACGTTACCATGGACGCCCCTGCTTATTTCAGCAAGACAATGCCAAGTCAACGTGGCTTCATAGTAAAAGAGTGCGGGTACTAGACTGGCCTGCCTGTACGGCCCAGATCAGGCCCGCGGGCCGTACGTTTGACACCCCTGTGCTAAAAATAGCTCAGCTACAGGAAAAGCTACCCGTTCAGCTACCGCCAAGCTTGGCTACATGGAGCTTGTTACTGCCCATCACTGGGCGTGAGTACGAACTTACAATAGTTTCAAAATGAAATGATGATACATTAAATGCAAACTTCATTTCATTAGTTTGACCTTGAAAAGTGCTTCAAACCCCCATCTGTCATTTTTGCGTTCAACCATTCCTGCTGACAATCACAGCTCCTTTGTCTTCCCCAATCAGTACCCCCCCCATCTCATTATCTCTCCAAATATCATAACTTATTCAGAAGCCCCTTAAAAGGCAGACTATACCCTGACACAGCAATATTCTGGGGAAGTTTGCCAGTTCATTAAAACAATACCCATCAAAGATGCACAACACAAACATGCACACACTCTCGCAAATACTTGCACAACATAATCCCGCTTTCTGGGTGGGGGGGACGGCCCGATTGGCGCCGATAAACTCCTACGTGATGTCACTATCACGTTGTACCACATCTTGTCTTTCTGATAGCCTTGCCAGAACACCCGAGTTGGCTTTAGGCTGCCAGTGAATGTCGCAAGTGTCTTGTTTACTAAAAAAAAAAAAAAAAAAAAAAGGCAGATTTTGTGTTAAGACGCCGCTGACTGCAAAGCTGGACACTGCAAAAAGTCAGTGTTCAAAAACAAGAAAAACAAAAACAAAAATGAGGGGTATTTTATTTGAATTAAGCAAAATTATCTGCCAATAGAACAAAAACATTTGGCTTGTCAAGAATTTCCAAAATAAGTGAAATTAGCTAACCTCAATGAACCCAAAAATACCTTAAAATAAGTATATTCTCACTATTAACAAGTGCACTTTTCTTGGTAGAAAGAAAAAATTAGACCTTTTTGCTCAATATGTTGAAAAATATTCTTAAATTAAATAAATGCTAGTGCCATTATCTTGACAAAATGATATCCGCTCGGCATCATGATTTTTTTTTTCATGCTTGAAGAAAGAAATTATTAGTTTAAAAAGTTAGTTTTATACTTGTGAGTGTTGATGACACAGCTTTGCAAGAGTTGATATTCTAGTTTCAAGCATGTTTTACTTAATATAGGTCATACAATCTCAGCAACAAGCTGTAATATCTTACTGAGATCAATTCGGACCAAAACCCTTAAAACAAGTAAAGCACTCTAACATAAAATCTGCTTAGTGAGAAGAATTATCTTATCAGACGGAAAAGAAGCAAATATCACCCTTATTTGAGATATTTAATCTTACAAACCCCGTTTCCATATGAGTTGGGAAATTGTGTTAGATGTAAATATAAACGGAATACAATGATTTGCAAATCATTTTCAACCCATATTCAGTTGAATATGCTACAAAGACAACATATTTGATGTTCAAACTGATTTTTGCAAATAATCATTACCTTTAGAATTTGATGCCAGCAACACGTGACAAAGAAGTTGGGAAAGGTGGCAATAAATACTGATAAAGTTGAGGAATGCTCATCAAACACTTATTTGGAACATCCCACATGTGAACAGGCAAATTGGGAACAGGTGGGTGCCATGATTGGGTATAAAAGTAGATTCCATGAAAGGCTCAGTCATTCACAAACAAGGATGGGGCGAGGGTCACCACTTTGTCAACAAGTGCGTGAGCAAATTTTTGAACAGTTTAAGAAAAACCTTTCTCAACCAGCTATTGCAAGGAATTTAGGGATTTCACCATCTACGGTCCGTAATATCATCAAAGGGTTCAGAGAATCTGGAGAAATCACTGCACGTAAGCAGCTAAGCCCGTGACCTTCGATCCCTCAGGCTGTACTGCATCAACAAGCGACATCAGTGTGTAAAGGATATCACCACATGGGCTCAGGAACACTTCAGAAACCCACTGTCAGTAACTACAGTTGGTCGCTACATCTGTAAGTGCAAGTTATAACTCTCCTATGCAAGGCGAAAACCGTTTATCAACAACACCCAGAAACGCCGCCGGCTTCGCTGGGCCTGAGCTCATCTAAGATGGACTGATACAAAGTGGAAAAGTGTTCTGTGGTCTGACGAGTCCACATTTCAAATTGTTTTTGGAAACTGTGGACGTCGTGTCCTCCAAAGCAAAGAGGAAAAGAACCATCTGGATTTTTATAGGCGCAAAGTTGAAAAGCCAGCATCTGTGATGGTATGGGGGTGTATTAGTGCCCAAGACATGGGTAACTTACACATCTGTGAAGGCGCCATTAATGCTGAAAGGTACATACAGGTTTTGGAGCAACATATGTTGCCATCCAAGCAACGTTACCATGGACGCCCCTGCTTATTTCAGCAAGACAATGCCAAGCCACGTGTTACATCAACGTGGCTTCATAGTAAAAGAGTGCGGGTACTAGACTGGCCTGCCTGTAGTCCAGACCTGTCTTCCATTGAAAATGTGTGGCGCATTATGGAGCCTAAAATAGCACAACGGAGACCCCCGGACTGTTGAACAACTTAAGCTGTACATCAAGCAAGAATGGGAAAGAATTCCACCTGAGAAGCTTAAAAAATGTGTCTCCTCATTTCCCAGTGTTGTTAAAAGGAAAGGCCATGTAACACAGTGGTGAACATGCCCTTTCCCAACTACTTTGGCACGTGTTGCAGCCATGAAATTCTAAGTAAATTATTATTTGCAAAAAAAAAATAAAGTTTATGAGTTTGAACATCAAATATCTTGTCTTTGTAGTGCATTCAATTGAATATCAATCAATCAATCAATCAATGTTTATTTATATAGCCCTAAATCACAAGTGTCTCAAAGGGCTGCACAAGCCACAACGACATCCTCGGTATAGCCCACATAAGGGCAAGGAAAAACTCACCCCAGTGGGACGTCGATGTGAATGACTATGAGAAACCTTGGAGAGGACCGCATATGTGGGTAACCCCCCCCTCTAGGGAGACCGAATGCAATGGATGTTGAGTGGGTCTAACATAATATTGTGAGAGTCCAGTCCATAGTGGATCCAGCATAACAGTAAGAGTCCAGTCCACAGTGGGGTCAGCAGGAAACCATCCCGAGCGGAGACGGGTCAGCAGCGCAGAGATGTTCCCAACCAATATACAGGCGAGCGGTCCACCCCGGGTCCCGACCCCGGACAGCCAGCACCCCATCCATGGCCACCGGATCTGTGTGTCTTCCCCTCCACAAGGGATAGGGGGGAGCAGAGGAGAAAAGAAAAGAAACGGCAGATCAACTGGGTTGAAAATGATTTGCGAATCATTGTATTCCGTTTATATTTACATCTAACACAATTTCCCAACTCATATGGAAACGGGGTTTGTATCACATGATGTCACTATCACGTTGTACCATATCTTGTCTTTCTGATAGCCTTGCCAGAACATCCGAGTTCGCTATATTATCTTGTTTGCTAAAAAAAAAGGCATATTTTGTGTTAAGACGCCGCTGACTGCAAAGCTTTATGTCGCCACATGCCCAAATACATTTCCCTTCTGGCTTACAACATATAAATAATCAACACAAGGTCACCATATTGCTGGCATGTTTTTAATGAAAATCACTTTGCCGGTAAGGAATGCTTTCTCTCTGCCGAATAGCCCAAAGCCGACAACCCACTCCCCATATGCTGGTATGTGGGCACCTTTGGGTAAACGACCCTGTTCAGCTTTATTACACGGCCTCGAATCGCCAGCCCGCGTCACCGTCTTCTCACTGTGTTCTGAAGGTTAAACAAACCAATTAAAGTTCCATACGCTGCCGTGGGGGGTTCTGCATATCTTTGTCGAGCATTTTAAATAACCTGATGAGGCTCCGGGATTGACAGGATAAAGGACGGAAACCTCTGAAATCCGGCCGACGGTTGGCAGCGAAATTGCCTCAAAAGACGAGTGCGGAATTACGAAAAGAGGCTACGAGAGAGGGAGAGAAGCGGCCATTAAAAGAAATGACACCGTCATGGTTCAGTGAGTCCTTACACTGGGCTGCAGTGTGCTTAATGCTCACTGGCTTTCAGCACCACTGCCTTGCTTCTCCCAGGGGGAATCTGTGTTGGGCTGTGCTCTCGATTAACTCGCTGCTTATTAGAGCTGATACCAGGAAGGGATTCAGCCAACCAAAGCACAGATTTCCGGGAGACGACGAGGCTCACTCTAATACTCATCGAAGTAAATAAAAAAATTCGGAGAGCTCCTCAGCTGTAGTCAGATCTGACATCTGTCATGTCTGTGTAATCATGTTTTGTTTTAGTCATGTTTTGTTTAGTTATTGGACTCTTTAGTTTCTGGCTTTTCACTCCCTTGTCTTGTTTCCATGATTACCCATTAGTTTCACCTGTTCCACGTTTGGACTCATTGTGCACTCTTGTTTGTCACCATAGCAACCCATTAGTTTTCACCTGTCACGTCACGCACCTGTTTCACGTTTTGAGTCACGCACCTTGTTTTCGTTAATCATGTCTGTAGTATTTAAGTTCATTGTTTTCAGTTTGTCTTGCTGGTGACATCCCGCATTCATACCCCTGTCACACTTTTACCTCTGCGCACTTCATAGTCCATGCCAAGTAAGTTTTTTGTTTATTAATGCCACAGTTAGTGTTTTTGTTTAATTGTTCACAGTTTTTTGCCCACGTGCAAGTCTTTTTGTTTCGTTAGTCAAGTTTGCACATCCGCCTTGAGCGCGCTTTTTGTTCCTTTGAGTGTTATAAATAAATATGTATTCACCTTCACGCCATGACCAGTCCAGCTTTACTTGCATCTCGGGAAAACAAACACACCATAGTCCTCGTTTTGACAATTGGGTTGAATTAGTTAACCCAAATGTTGAGTTATGCTAACTCAATGTTACTCGTTGAAAAACAACCCAAAAATGGTTCAATCATGTCTGTAGTATTTAAGTTCATTGTTTTCAGTTTGTCTTTCTGGTGACATCCCCACATTCATGCTCTGCACATTTCTGACTCTTTTTTCATGTCCATCGTTCACGCTGCTCCTTTTTGTCCATGCCAAGTAAGTTTTGTTTATTATTGCCACAGTTAGTGTTTTTGTTGTTGTTCATAGTTTCTGCCTTTGTGCAAGTATTTGTTTTCATAGCCAAGTTGTTTCTCCGCCACTGTGCGCGCTTTTCGTTTGTACTTTTTTTGATAAGTTTAAATAAATATGTTCTCACATTCCCGTCTCGCCCGAGCCAACTTTCCGTTGCCTTCTAGAAAAACTAAACCCCAGGACCAAGACATGACAGTAACAAAAAAAACACTAACTGTGGCATTAATAAACAAAACTTACTTGGTATGGACAAAAGGAGCAGCGTGAACGATGGACATGAAAAAAGTGTCAGAAATGTGCAGAGCATAAATGTGGGATGTCACCAGAAAGACAAACTGAAAACAATGAACTTAAATACTACAGACATGATTAACAAAAACAGGTGCGTGACTCAAAACGTGAAACAGGTGCGTGACGTGACAGGTGAAAACTAATGGGTTGCTATGGTGACAAACAAGAGTGCACAATGAGTCCACACATGGAACAGGTGAAACTAATGGGTAATCATGGAAACAAGACAAGGGAGTGAAAAGCCAGAAACGAAAGAGTCCAATAACTAAACAAAACATGACTAAAACAAAACATGATCACACAGACATGACATTTTCTACCACTTGTCCTTAATAATGTTGACAAAATAATAGAATGATAAATGACACAATATGTTACTGCATATGTCAGCAGACTAGTTAGGAGCCTTTGCTTGTTTATTTACTATTAAAAGACAAGTTGTCTTGTATGTTCACTATTTTATTTAAGGACTTAACTGCAATAAGAAACATATGTTTAATGTACCGCAATATTTTTTGTTAAAATAAAGCCAATAATGCAATTTTTTTATGGTCACCTTTATTTAGAAAAGTACCGAACAGTATCGTTGGTATCGTTACAACACTAGTCTGTAGGGATGATGTTCGAAATCGGTTCTCCCGGTTGTTTGATAAGAAAAGAACAGATTCCATGGACTCAAAACCCTTTTTGAGAACCGGTTCCCGTTTTCGAGGCCACTATAGTAAAGAAAAAGAGTTGGTTCTTTATTCGAATCCCTGGGAACGAATCCCTTCCCACGAACAGGAAATGCCCTGTGGAACCTGCAATGTTATGCCCATTTGATTGTAGACTCTTACTGACACCTTGTGGCGATATGAAAATACTACGCGTCATTAGTTTGGGCACTTCCGGGTTGAGACAATTGAGAAGTAGACAAGTTGTGTTAGCTCTTACAAGCCTTGGAAAAGATAAGTCTGTAAGTAAACTGTTTAACTTGTTTATGTAACTCAATATTAAGGTGGAAAGTGTTAAGTTTGATACTAAGATTTTATTGAAAAACGATTTTTGTGCACTGTTTCAATGGATGTTTTGAGGACTTAAAATGGCTGCCAGTCGTATATTTCCACCATCAAAATAGTTTCAACACAGAAGTATTTATTTGATGATAGTACTGTATATTTGTGTGAAGCTAATATTTACTTATTGTGTATTACATTTCAGTATGTTAATTGAATCACATAGCTTATACATTTTGTCATTGTGTGTATTTCAGTAAAAAAAATAAAAATAACAGTCCAGTGCAAGACAAAAGTAAAGATAGGAAAAGACAAAGCAAGATCAACAACAATAAAGAGCCTAAATGAATTAATCTGCTTTGGATTGTTTGTTAGCTGTCTGCCAAGCTGTATAACCTCAACACGTATAGTGAGGGCAGAACAGGCAATATGCAATTATTGCCAGGCTTCGCTCTCATGTAAGGGGGGAAGAATTGTTGATTGATGACTGTGGTGTTCTTAGTGTCATAGTGTGTGTAGTTAGTATGTTCCAATAGCAGCAGAAGTGCACTTTTTGGGGCGCTGTATTATTTTCAGTTTCGTGCCCAAGGGACTGATTTTATTTAACACTTTATTATTATTTACACACCTATAGTGATCACAGAGACAGGTTGTTTTTGTGTTACTGTCATACTTGCCAACCCTCCCGGATTTTCCGGGAGACTCCCGAAATTCAGCGCCTCTCCCGAAAACCTCCCGGGACAAATTTTCTCCCGAAAATCTCCCGAAAGTCAGGCGGACTCAGGTCCTCCACAATATAAAAAAGCGTACCTGCCCAATCACGTTATAACTATAGAATGATGGAGGGCGAGTTCTTGGTTTCTTATGTGGGTTTATTGTTAGGCAGTTTCATTAACGTCCTCCCAGCGTGGCAACAACACACAACAACAGCAGTCACTTTTTTGTATACCGTAAAGCAGTTCGTCTGCCGTAAACAGCAATGTTGTGACACTCTTAAACAGGACAATACTGCCATCTAGTGCATTTGATTAAAGCACTTTTGTGCGTGCCACACATCAATGCATCATCAGAGAGGGTGTTCAGCATGGTTCGAAAAATAGTGACAGAGAATAGAACAAGGATGGACAATTCAACCCTTAACTCAACAATGAGTAGATGAGTGTTATGTGTGTGTATATGTGTAAATAAATGAACACTGAAATTCAAGTATATCTTTTATATATATATATATATATATATATATATATATATATATATATATATATATATATATATATATATATATATAGCTAGAATTCACTGAACGTCAAGTATTTCTTTTATATATATATATATATATATATATATATATATATATATATATATATATATATATATATGAAATACTTGACTTGGTGAATTCTAGCTGTAAATATACTCCTCCCCTTTTAGCCACGCCCCCACCCACGCCCCCGTCCCACCCCGACCACGCCCACCCACTCCCCCTCCCCCCACCTCCCGAAATCGGAGGTCTCAAGGTTGGCAAGTATGTTTACTGTATATATTTGTTTTTCTGAAAAAATCCCACTTAATATACTTTGGGTAACAACAGTCAATATATATATATTTTTTTTTTTGGGGGGGGTAACTGTCAATATTTATTTATTCATTTTATTTTATTTTTTTCTTATAAAATAAAAGTGAGCTTTTGTTAAACCAAATATTGTGTTTTTTGTCCATATACAACAACCTATCTGGATTCGATAAGGAATCGGTTCTAAAAGAGGATTCGATAATGGGCTCGAACTCGATAATTTGTAGTGTAACCCTTATTTTTTTACTATTTTGCGCCTTTACTTTTTTATTTTTCCATAATTTTCTTTACCTTTGTCACATCCAATCGATTCCTATCCACTCCTTGCCAGGGAGCTTTTTGTCAAGGCCCTTTTTCGGGCTAGGTGCACTAATTGTAAGTGTATCTTGTGTTTTTTATATTTAATAAAAAATAATATATATATATATATATATATATATATATATATATATATATATATATATATATATATATATATATAATTTTTTATTAATAATAAAAAATAATATATATATATATATATATTTATATATATATATATATATATATATATATATATATATATATATATATATATTATTTTTTATTAAATATAAAAAACACACCTAGCCCTTTTTCGGGCTAGGTGCACTAATTGTAAGTGTATCTTGTGTTTTTTATATTTAATAAAAAATAATATATATATATATATATATATATATATATATTAAATAATATATATATATATATATATATATATATATATATTATTTTTTATTAAATATAAAAAACACAAGATACACTTACAATTAGTGCACCTAGCCCGAAAAATAATAAAATAATATTAAAAAATAATATATATATATATATATATATATATATATATATGTATATATATATATATATATTATTTTTTATTAAATATAAAAAACACAAGATACACTTACAATTAGTGCACCTAGCCCGAAAAAGGGCCTTGACAAAAAGCGCCCTGGCAAGGAGTGGATATATATATATATATATATATATATATATATATATATATATATATATATATATATATATTTATATATATATATATATATATATATTTTTTTATTTTTTTTTTAATTTTATTTATTGTGCGGCCCGGTATCAATCAATCCACTTTAATTTTTTATTTTTCCATAATTTTCTTTACCTTTGTCACATCCAATCGATTCCTATCCACTCCTTGCCAGGGAGCTTTTTGTCAAGGCCCTTTTTTCGGGCGTGTTCTTCACGAATAAAGGCGGTTTCCAAGTTATTTGACAAAGTCACTTCAGCTGGTGTCGTCAGTGCCTTTTCAGCAGCATGTCATATTTACTGCTGTCAGCAAGTTTATTATGGCTTTTATTGCTCCGCTAGCTGCTTTTTTCCATATGGCTCTTTTGTAATGTCACGTCACTTGGGATACTTTGTAGAAGCTGCAGTAAAAAAACAAACAAAAAAACATTTAAGTTCTTTCCTCACCATTTCATGGTCTTTGTACATTATTTATATGGTAGGTCATTATGAGTAAATTACATTGGTGGCATCCCTGATCTCATATTGAATTCCCAAACTGGGAATTCATCTATTATTTTTATCTTATTTTTGTTCAGTGTTCAGCACCGCATTTTGATTTGAGTTGCTTTTAGGTGAGTCTAGGGGCAGAAGTAAATGCTTGAAACTATTTTGCCCTCCTCAATTCCCATATCTCAATTGTGTAAGTGGTTCACCTTGCTGCTGGAACAACACGGTGGCCAAAGTTTACTTACTGAATCACAAGTGCTTTCTTCTGTCCGGCACCACAGAGTCCAATGGAAATGTTCAAAAGTTCACTCACTATGGAAATGATGTGACTGGAATATGTAAGTGGTGGTTTGACCCAGTTTCTAATATCATAAAATGTTGAACATACAAAAATTGGAAGAATCCCCGGCATGTCTTTGATGTACAGTATATGGCTGGAATACCATCTGCACAATCCATGCATCTGTAAATTTACATTAATGTTTTCTTTGTCCGAGAAGCGCCTACGACTCACCTCATCCCAGCTTCACTTCTCACATCCTGTGGGTATGACTCGTTCCCTCTAGCACTCCGGGTAATTGAACCAAGGGGCAAGTTATATACTGTAGACCAGGGGTGCTCACACTTTTTCTGCAGGCGAGCTACTTTTCAATTCATCAAGTCGTGGGGATCTACCTCATTCATATATATAATTTATATTTACTTATTTATGAAATATATGTTTTTGTTAACAAGTTAAAGGTGTTTAATGATAATGCAAGCATGTTTAACACATATAGTTAATATTGTTAACAAGTTAAAGGTGTTTAATGATAATACAAGTATGTTTAACACATATAGTTAATATTGTTAACAAGTTAAAGGTGTTTAATGATAATACAAGCATGTTTAACACATATAGTTAATATTGTTAACAAGTTAAAGGTGTTTAAAGATAATGAAAGCATGTTTAACTCATATAGTTAATATTGTTAACAAGTTAAAGGTGTTTAAAGATAATGAAAGCATGTTTAACTCATATAGTTAATATTGTTAACAAGTTAAAGGTGTTTAAAGATAATGAAAGAATGTTTAACTCATATAGTTAATATTGTTAAAAAATTAAAGGTGTTTAATGATAATACAAGCATGTTTAATACATATAGTTAATATTGTTAACAACTTAAAGGTGGTTAATGATAATACAAGCATGTTTAACACATAGTTAATATTGTTAAAAAATTAAAGGTGTTTAATGATAATACAAGAATGTTTAATACATATAGTTAATATTGTTAACAAGTTAAAGGTGTTTAATGATAATACAAGCATGTTTAACACATATAGTTAATATTGTTAACAAGTTAAAGGTGTTTAATGATAATACAAGCATGTTTAACACATATAGTTAATATTGTTAACAAGTTAAAGGTGTTTAAAGATAATGAAAGCATGTTTAACTCATATAGTTAATATTGTTAAAAAATTAAAGGTGTTTAATGATAATACAAGCATATTTAATACATATAGTTAATATTGTTAACAAGTAAAAGGTGTTTAAAGATAATGAAAGCATGTTTAACTCATATAGTTAATATTGTTAAAAAATTAAAGGTGTTTAATGATAATACAAGCATGTTTAATACATATAGTTAATATTGTTAACAACTTAAAGGTGGTTAATGATAATACAAGCATGTTTAACACATAGTTAATATTGTTAAAAAATTAAAGGTGTTTAATGATAATACAAGAATGTTTAATACATATAGTTAATATTGTTAACAAGTTAAAGGTGTTTAAAGATAATACAAGCATGTTTAACACATATAGTTAATATTGTTAAAAAATTAAAGGTGTTTAATGATAATACAAGAATGTTTAATACATATAGTTAATATTGTTAACAAGTTAAAGGTGTTTAAAGATAATACAAGCATGTTTAACACATATAGTTAATATTGTTAACAAGTTAAAGGTGTTTAATGATAATACAAGCATGTTTAACACATATAGTTAATATTGTTAACAAGTTAAAGGTGTTTAAAGATAATGAAAGCATGTTTAACTCATATAGTTAATATTGTTAAAAAATTAAAGGTGTTTAATGATAATACAAGCATGTTTAATACATATAGTTAATATTGTTAACAAGTAAAAGGTGTTTAAAGATAATGAAAGCATGTTTAACTCATATAGTTAATATTGTTAAAAAATTAAAGGTGTTTAATGATAATACAAGCATGTTTAATACATATAGTTAATATTGTTAACAACTTAAAGGTGGTTAATGATAATACAAGCATGTTTAACACATAGTTAATATTGTTAAAAAATTAAAGGTGTTTAATGATAATACAAGAATGTTTAATACATATAGTTAATATTGTAAACAAGTTAAAGGTGTTTAAAGATAATACAAGCATGTTTAACACATATAGTTAATATTGTTAACAAGTTAAAGGTGTTTAATGATAATACAAGAATGTTTAATACATATAGTTAATATTGTTAACAAGTTAAAGGTGTTTAATGATAATACAAGCATGTTTAACACATATAGTTAATATTGTTAACAAGTTAAAGGTGTTTAATGATAATACAAGCATGTTTAACACATATAGTTAATATTGTTAACAAGTTAAAGGTGTTTAAAGATAATGAAAGCATGTTTAACTCATATAGTTAATATTGTTAAAAAATTAAAGGTGTTTAATGATAATACAAGCATGTTTAATACATATAGTTAATATTGTTAACAAGTAAAAGGTGTTTAAAGATAATGAAAGCATGTTTAACTCATATAGTTAATATTGTTAAAAAATTAAAGGTGTTTAATGATAATACAAGCATGTTTAATACATATAGTTAATATTGTTAACAACTTAAAGGTGGTTAATGATAATACAAGCATGTTTAACACATAGTTAATATTGTTAAAAAATTAAAGGTGTTTAATGATAATACAAGAATGTTTAATACATATAGTTAATATTGTTAACAAGTTAAAGGTGTTTAAAGATAATACAAGCATGTTTAACACATATAGTTAATATTGTTAACAAGTTAAAGGTGTTTAATGATAATACAAGCATGTTTAACACATATAGTTAATATTGTTAACAAGTTAAAGGTGTTTAAAGATAATGAAAGCATGTTTAACTCATATAGTTAATATTGTTAAAAAATTAAAGGTGTTTAATGATAATACAAGTATGTTTAATACATATAGTTAATATTGTTAACAACTTAAAGGTGGTTAATGATAATACAAGCATGTTTAACACATAGTTAATATTGTTAAAAAATTAAAGGTGTTTAATGATAATACAAGAATGTTTAATACATATAGTTAATATTGTTAACAAGTTAAAGGTGTTTAAAGATAATACAAGCATGTTTAACACATATAGTTAATATTGTTAACAAGTTAAAGGTGTTTAATGATAATACAAGCATGTTTAACACATATAGTTAATATTGTTAACAAGTTAAAGGTGTTTAAAGATAATGAAAGCATGTTTAACTCATATAGTTAATATTGTTAAAAAATTAAAGGTGTTTAATGATAATACAAGCATGTTTAATACATATAGTTAATATTGTTAACAACTTAAAGGTGGTTAATGATAATACAAGCATGTTTAACACATAGTTAATATTGTTAAAAAATTAAAGGTGTTTAATGATAATACAAGCATGTTTAACATATAGTTAATATTGTTAACAAGTTAAAGGTGTTTAATGATAATACAAGCATGTTTAACACATATAGTTAATATTGTTAATAAGTTAAAAGTGTTTAATGATAATACAAGCATGTTTAACACATATTGTTAATAAGTTAAAGGTGTTTAATGATAATACATGCATGTTTAACACATATAGATTCCTTTCTTTCATGAAGACAAGAATAAAAGTTGGTGTATTACCTGATTCTGATGACTTGCATTGATTGGAATCAGACAGTGGTGATGATAATGTCCGCATTTTCGAATGGAGGAGAAAAAAAGTCCTCCTTTCTGTCCAATACCACATGAAAGTGGTTGGTTTTTGGCATCTTATTTGTCCAGCTTCCGTACTCCTTTGTATGCACTTTACAAGAAATACATTGTCGGCAAACTCCGTAGCTTGCTAGCTTGTGCACGCCAGCTTTCTGAGACTTCTATTTTGTTAGCGCAACTGTGCAACTGTGCAGTCGGTCTTTGGAGTTTTGACGACAGGTACGGCGCCAGAGTCTGTTGAAATAAAGTGTTTCTCGCCTTCCAGTCGGTAATTTTATTGAGCTGGCAGCAGCCAGCGTCATCTCAGAAGACCCTCGGGTGCCGTGAATGTCAATCAAGTGACGAAAATGACGTCATTGTGAAGATTTATGATCGCTCATTTTTAGGACTATTTTTTTAATGCCTGGCTGGTGATCGACTGACACACCCTCCGAGATCGACCGGTAGGTCGCGATCGACGTAATGAGCACCCCTGCTGTAGACGAACTGTTGCTCTTCTTATAGTGCAACTAAAGTGGTTGATGAGACTTGTCCTCAGCTTCCCCAGTCATCTCATAACCACACTCTGTCATCACATTTTATCAGAAGTTTTCAGGTGGTGGACAAGATGATGAAGTCATATCGTTGGAATCATGTCTTTCTTAAACCGGGCAAGCTCACTTTGGAATCATGCTGAATCTTTAGAGCATACTTGCCAACCCTCCCGGAATTTCCGGGAGACTCCCGAAATTCAGCGCCTCTCCGGGACAAATTTTCTCCCGAAAATCTCCCGAAATTCAGGCGGAGCTGGAAGCCACGCCCCCTCCAGCTCCATGCGGACCTGAGTGACGTGTCGACAGCCTGTTTTCACGTCCGCTTTCCCACAATATAAACAGCGTGCCTGCCCAATCATGTTATAACTGTAGAATGATCGAGGGCGAGTTCTTGGTGTCTTATGTGGGTTTATTGTTAGGCAGTTTCATTAACGTCCTCCCAGCGCAGCAACAACACACAACAACAGCAGTCACGTTTTCGTCTACCGTAAAGCAGTTCGTCTGCCGTAAACAGCAATGTTGTGACACTCTTTAACAGGACAATACTGCCATCTACTGGACATGCATATGTGACAATAACATGCTTTTAGAGAGTGCAGTGCACAACTGCGCACACAACAAGGAGACGAAGCAGAATGCATCATCAGAGAGGGTGTTCAGCATGGTTAGAAAAATAGTGACAGAGAATAGGATGGACAATTCAACCCTTAACTCAACAATGAGTAGATGAGTGTTATGTGTGTGTATATGTGTAAATAAATGAACGCTGAAATTCAAGTATTTCTCTTATTTATATATATATATATATATATATATAATCATATATATATATAATCAAATATATATATATATATATATATATATATGTATATATATATATATATATATATAGCTAGAATTCACTGAAGTCAAGTATTTATTATATATATATATATATATATATATATATATATATAAAAATATATATATATATATATATATGTATATATGAAATACTTGTAGAAGTCAAGTATTTATTATATATATATATATGTATATATATATATATATATATATATATATATATATATATATATATATATATATATATATATATATATATATATGAAATACTTGACTTGGTGAATTCTAGCTGTAAATATACTCCTCCCCTCTAAACCACGCCCCCCCCCACACCTCCTGAAATCGGAGGTCTCAAGGTTGGCAAGTATGCTTTAGAGTGTCGCTTGTCATGCAGTATAAAGAGGCACTGGTTAACGTACGGTAGAAAAAAGGATTGTTATGGCCCCATTCGTCACGGTTTACCCGACACGTGAATCGTGACCAATTGGGGGTTCACTTTCAACTTTAGCCGCCAGACAGCAGTAGACTGTTGAATATCTTAAATTGTGTTTTGCGGCAATTCAAACTTTGACCACAGCGTCGGTTGCAATGCACTTTCCAACATTTTCAGCAGACTGCTTTGCAAAACGATTAACCCCCACTCTCTTCCTCTCGTGCGAGATCCGCCCAGGATTGAGGCCATTTGAATACCTTCCCTACCGTATACTGTATCAGTTAGAGTGATCTTAAAAGGGACAGATGATGATTCTAATGTACATTTAACACACTTCCTTGTGGTCTAGACCAGTGGTCCCCAAACACCGGACCGTGGCCCGGTACCGGTCCGTGGATCGATTGGTACCGGGCCACACAATAAATAAAAACAAAAAATAAAAAATAAAAAATAATATACATATATATATATATATATATATATATATATATATATATATATATATTTTTTTTTTTTATAAAATCAACATAAAAAACACAAGATACACTTACAATTAGTGCACCAACCCAAAAAACCTCCCTGCCTCATTCACACAAAAGGGTTGTTTCTTTCTGTTATTAATATTCTGGTTCCTACATTATATATCAATATATATCAATACAGTCTGCAGGGATACAGTCCGTAAGCACGCATGATTGTATTTTTTATGACAAAAAAAAAAAAAAAAAAAAAAAATATATATATATATATATATATATATATATATATATATATATATATATATATATAATTATATATATATATATATATATATATATATATATATATATATATATATATATATATATATCAAACTTGTTTTCATTGAGGGCCACACCACAGTCGTGGCTGCCATTAGAGGGCCGCTTGTAACAGTAAGTCATTCATGAATTTGCCTATGCATTTAAATATTTTACTTTTTTTTAATGTAAAGAGTAAAAAAAAACATCTGTGTATTTGACCACTGTTTTTTAAAGAAAAAAACTGGCAGCTTAGTTGCCAGACTTTTACTGTCAAATATATGGTGTTATTTTATTATTATTATTTTTTACAACATAAATAGAAATTATTATTTTTTACAACATAAATAGAAATTATTATTTTATTATTATTATTTTTTACAACATAAATAGAAATTATTATTTTATTATTATTATTTTTTACAACATAAATAGAAATACAGTACCGTTGTTTAATTTTATTTTGGCAACTTAGCTGCCAGTTTTTTACCATAATAAAATGTGTTACCATAAAATCATCAACCATGGATTAAAAAAAAACAAAACAATAAAACTGACAGCTCAGTCGACAGAATTTTACTGTAAAAAACAAAACATTTTATAGTGTACAATTTGATCGATAACTTGCTTTGAAACCATAAGTTGAGCAGATATTTAAGTATTTATTTGGATTTTGACCAACAAAGTTAGATAATATAATATGTGTTGCAATATTGGACACTATTTTTGTTCCCTGTCAAACTAGAAAAAAAACCTAATACCTTTAGTAAGAAAATAAGAAAGTAAAGACAGAAAAATTAATTAATTGCATCATTTTTCTTTCAATAAAAAAATAAAACGGGTCCCACAGACCCGAACACCACACAAGGGTTAATTAATAGTTTTGCAGTTGTCTCAATGTGCATTACCGCGACACACAAGTATTGAGAAAGTAACACAACACGATAGAGTTGTGGCTGTGAGTCGTAGGCAGTTTATTGGTAGTGTGTGATTAGGAATTGAACACTTTTCCAAAGTGCTTATTTTCCCTGGAGATATTACATCAACAGTTTGGGTTTGCATTTGTAGCAGATGGTGCTACTTTGAGCAGAGTCTGCTGTTGCACATCTGCTCCAAACTGGGCTGGAATCAAAAGGTTAATGAACCGACCTCAACAGTCTGCGACAGACTGAATCGCCACATCGGTTGTGCGCGCGGTCTGGCTTCCATGCCAACGGGTGTTGCTCTTTAGCCTTGCGGTCGGGTGTGCAGTTTTTTTTTTTTCAACCCAAGAGACCCAAGTCAGTTCATATCTGGATTGAGCGTACTAACTACTCCCTCTGTATGTGGTGGCGCTTGTGTGACTGATAGCCGTGAGGCTGTCAGTGGCGTGTCCGGCTTAAAGGACCCCTGGGAAAGGTGACCTTTTGTTGATTGACTCCAGAAATGGGTGAATCACCGCAAATATTAGAGATTGAATCCCCGGTATAGGGCTGGAGCATGCATCCTTAAAGGGGAACATTATCACCAGACCTATGTAAGCGTCAATATATACCTTGATGTTGCTCTTTGTCTTTTCTCTTCTTTCAAATACATGACAAGACACACCTGCACTGACCCACAACAATATAAGCACGTGTCTTACAATAGACTAAAGTATATTTTCCCTTTGCGTAGTTCTACCCATAACTCTAAATATACAGTACTCACCTCTAAAGTAGTAGGTGACTACTTTTCCTCTAACTGTGGCAGTGTTTACTTCATGAGTTTAAAAACACACTTAATGCTCCACTTTTTCCATATTTTGTTATATTATTCCTTAAAGGGGAACATTATCACCAGACCTATGTAAGCGTCAATATATACCTTGATGTTGCAGAAAAAAGACCATGTATTTTTTTAACCGATTTCCGAACTCTAAATGGGTGAATTTTGGCGAATTAAACGCCTTTCTATTATTCGCTGAGTAACCGTGTAATACTCTTCCATATCAGTAGGTGGCAGCTAGTAGCTAATTGCGTTGTAGATGTCGGAAACAGCGGGAGGCAGCGTGCAGGTAAAAAGGTGTCTAATGCTTAAACCAAAAATAAACAAGTGCCCCTAAGAAAGGGCATTGAAACTTAGGGAAGGCTATGCAGAAGAAAACTAAAACTGAACTGGCTACAAAGAAAACAAAAACAGAATGCTGGACGACAGCAAAGACTTACTGTGGAGCAAAGACGGCGTCCACAAAGTACATCCGAACATGACATGACAATCAACAATGTCCTCACTAAGAAGGATACATACAACTGAAGTATTCTTGATTGCTAAAACAAAGCAGGTGTGGGGAATAGCGGTCAAGGAAGACATGAAACTGCTACAGGAAAAGAGAAAAAGCCACCTAATTAGGAGCGCAAGACAAGAACTAAAACACTACACACAGGAAAACAGCAAAAAACTCAGAATAAGTCACGGCGCGATGTGACAGGTGGTGACAGTACACCTGCTTTGAGACAAGAGCAACATTGATGCACGCTTGGTTATGGTTTAAAGTCAAACCCAACAATTGACTTTAAAGGGGAACATTATCACCAGACCTATGTAAGCGTCAATATATACCTTGATGTTGCAGAAAAAAGACCATATATTTTTTTAACCGATTTCCGAACTCTAAATGGGTGAATTTTGGCGAATTAAACGCCTTTCTATTATTCGCTCTCGGAGTGATGCACATCGGGAAGCAATCCGCCATTTTCTCACTTTCGTCGGTGTGTTGTCGGAGGGTGTAACAACACGAACAGGGACGAATTCAAGTTGCACCAGTGGCCCAAAGATGCGAAAGTGGCAAGAAATTGGACGAAATTTGTTCAAAACACGAGGCTGTGGGGAAAGCTGACGAAATGGTCAGTCGTTTGTTCCGCACACTTTACCGACGAAAGCTATGCTACGACAGAGATGGCAAGAATGTGTGGATATCCTGCGACACTCAAAGCAGATGCTGACATCAACTCCAAAACTGGACGGATCAGCTTTCAGGAAAAGAGAGCGGATGAGGGTATGTCTACAGAATATATTAATTGATGAAAACTTTATTCATTACTCGCGGTTTTACGTAAATTATTATACATAAACTGTGTTTACCAATAATTTAGCTTAATATTCGCTCTCGGAGCGATGACGTCACAACGTGGCGTCACATCGGGAAGCAATCCGCCATTTTCTCAAACACCGAGTCAAATCAGCTCTGTTATTTTCCGTTTTTTCGACTGCTTTCCGTACCTTGGAGACATCATGCCTCGTCGGTGTGTTGTCGGAGGGTGTAACAACACGAACAGGGACGGATTCAAGTTGCACCAGTGGCCCAAAGATGCGAAAGTGGCAAGAAATTGGACGAAATTTGTTCAAAATACGAGGCTGTGGGGAAAGCCGACGAAATGGTCAGTCGTTTGTTCCGCACACTTTACCGACGAAAGAGATGGCAAGAATGTGTGGATATCCTGCGACACTCAAAGCAGATGCTGACATCAACTCCAAAACTGGACGGATCAGCTTTCAGGAAAAGAGAGCGGATGAGGGTATGTCTACAGAATATATTAATTGATGAAAACTTTATTCATTACTCGCGGTTTTACGTACATTATTACACATAAACTGTTTTTACCAATAATTTAGCTTAATATTCGCTCTCGGAGCGATGACGTCACAACGTGGCGTCACATCGGGAAGCAATCCGCCATTTTCTCAAACACCGAGTCAAATCAGCTCTGTTGTTTTCCGTTTTTTCGACTGTTTTCCGTACCTTGGAGACATCATGCCTCGTCGGTGTGTTGTCGGAGGGTGTAACATCACGAACAGGGACGGATTCAAGTTGCACCAGTGGCCCAAAGATGCGAAAGTGGCAAGAAATTGGACGTTTGTTCCGCACACTTTACCGACGAAAGCTATGCTACGACAGAGATGGCAAGAATGTGTGGATATCCTGCGACACTCAAAGCAGATGCATTTCCAACGATAAAGTCAAAGAAATCTGCCGCCAGACCCCCATTGAATCTGCCGGAGTGTGTGAGCAATTCAGGGACAAAGGACCTCGGTAGCACGGCAAGCAATGGCGGCAGTTTGTTCCCGCAGACGAGCGAGCTAAACCCCCTATCGACCCTAGCTTCCCTGGCCTGCTGACATCAACTCCAAAACTGGACAGATCAGCTTTCAGGAAAAGGGCGCGGATGAGGGTATGTCTACAGAATATATTAATTGATGAAAATTGGGCTGTCTGCACTCTCAAAGTGCATGTTGTTGCCAAATGTATTTCATATGCTGTAAACCTAGTTCATAGTTGTTAGTTTCCTTTAATGCCAAACAAACACATACCAATCGTTGGTTAGAAGGCGATCACCGAATTCGTCCTCGCTTTCTCCCGTGTCGCTGGCTGTCGTGTCGTTTTCGTCGGTTTCGCTTGCATACGGTTCGCTACCTGCCTCCACACTACAACCATCCGTTTCAATACATTCGTAATCTGTTGAATCGCTTAAGCCGCTGAAATCCGAGTCTGAATCCGAGCTAATGTCGCTATAGCTTGCTGTTCTTTCCGCCTTGTTTGTTTGTGTTGGCATCACTATGTGACGTCACAGGAAAATGGACGGGTGTTTATAACGATGGTTAAAATCAGGCACTTTGAAGCTTTTTTTAGGGATATTACGTGATGGGTAAAATTTTGAAAAAAACTTCGAAAAATAAAATAAGCCACTGGGAACTGATTTTTAATGGTTTTAACCATTCTGAAATTGTGATAATGTTCCCCTTTAACATTGGATTTCAACATAGTAACAACATTTAAAAGTCAGAAAAGATAAGAATCATCCAAGGTTGTGCAGGACATCGAGTTGACAGATCGGGCTTTTAGCACAATGCCGAGTACTCTCGCACTTTAATTTGAAGAATCCAGATTCGAGCCCAGGGCGGAACGGAAGCAAGGGTGACACAATAAATCACAATCAATTCAATGTGTTGTAGTAACTTACTTTTAGGCAGTTGTGCATGTTTACCGTGCTGTGCCTCACCTCTGTATATTTTGTTTTAATGTTTGATGAGCGTGGCTCCTAACCTGCTCCTTGTGTAAAGTAACTTGGGATAATTCAGCAGTGAATTGGCACTATATAAATATAGAAAAAGAATGCACATACATGTATCCAGATAGTACCGTATTTTTCGGACTATGAGTCGCAGTTTTTTTCATAGTTTGGCCGGGGGTGCGACTTATACTCAGGAGCGACTTATGTGTGAAATTATTAACACATTAGCGTAAAATATCAAATAATATTATTTAGCTCATTCACATAAGAGACTAGACGTATAAGATTTCATGGGATTTAGCGATTAGGAGTGACAGATTGTTTGGTAAACGTATAGCATGTTCTATATGTTATAGTTATTTGAATGACTCTTACCATAATATGTTACGTTAACATACCAGGCACGTTCTCAGTTGGTTATTTATGCCTCATATAACGTACACTTATTCAGCCTGTTGTTCACTATTCTTTATTTATTTTAAATTGCCTTTCAAATGTCTATTCTTGGTGTTGGGTTTTATCAAATACATTTCCCCCAAAAATGTGACTTTTATATGTGTTCTTTCCTTCTTTATTATGCATTTTCGGCAGGTGCGACTTATACTCCGGTGCGACTTATACTCCGAAAAATACGGCAACCGTTTGACCCCAAATATTATTTTTTATTATTTCCTATTCAAAAATCTTTCATTTCCCCCAAAAATGTGACTTTTATATGTGTTCTTTCCTTCTTTATTATGCATTTTCGGCAGGTGCGACTTATACTCCGGTGCGACTTATACTCCGAAAAATACGGCAACCGTTTGACCCCAAATATTATTTTTTATTATTTCCTTTTCAAAAATCTTTCATTTCCCCCAAAAATGTGACTTTTATATGTGTTCTTTCCTTCTTTATTATGCATTTTCGGCAGGTGCGACTTATACTCCGGTGCGACTTATACTCCGAAAAATACGGCAACCGTTTGACCCCAAATATTATTTTTTATTATTTCCTTTTCAAAAATCTTTCATTTCCCCCAAAAATGTGACTTTTATATGTGTTCTTTCCTTCTTTATTATGCATTTTCGGCAGGTGCGACTTATACTCCGGTGCGACTTATACTCCGAAAAATACGGCAACCGTTTGACCCCAAATATTATTTTTTATTATTTCCTTTTCAAAAATCTTTCATTTCCCCCAAAAATGTGACTTTTATATGTGTTCTTTCCTTCTTTATTATGCATTTTCGGCAGGTGCGACTTATACTCCGGTGCGACTTATACTCCGAAAAATACGGTAACCGTTTGACCCCAAATATTATTTTTTATTATTTCCTTTTCAAAAATCTTTCCCAAATGAGAACAGACGAGAGGCCGACCAGATTGCGTTCAACCTTAGGGGTTCCAAGCCAAATGATATAAAAGTGTGAGGTATGTCATAAAACTGTCAGGACTTGGACTATGGCGTGGTTTGTTCTCCCGTGGTGCAAAGGAACATTTGGACCAGACATGGCGTGAAGGTGAAGACATATTTAATTTTAACACTCAAAAAAAGAAACAAACAAAAGGCGCTCACAGTGGAGGTTCAAAACTTGGCTATAAACGCAAAACTTGCACAAAGGCAGAAACTATGAACAATGAAACAAAAACACTAACTGTGGCATTAATAAACAAAAACTTACTTGGACATGGCATGAAGTGCGCAGAGGTACACAGAGTGTGACAGGGGTATGAATCCGGATGTCGCCAGCCAGACAGCCTGGCAACTGGAAGCTTAAATAATAGTGACATGATTAAAGACAGGTGCGTGAGTTGTGAGGGCAGGTGAAAACTAATGGGTTGCTATGGTGACAAACAAGAGTGCACAATGAGTTTAAACGTGGAACAGGTGAAACTAATGGGTAACCATGGAAACAAGACAAGGGAGTGAAAAGCCAGAAACTAAAGAGTCCAATAATTAAACAAAACAAAACATGACTAAAACAAAACATGACTACACAGACATGACAAAAACACTGACAGATTGACAGGATTGAGGAACTTTAGGCGAGTTTATTCAAACATGGCTGAAAGAACCATGTGTGCCAAATAGCTTCAAAGTTACAGCCTGAACTGAAGGGAGATGCTTGTTTGGTTGCTCGGTGGTCTAGTGGTTAGAGTATCTGCGCTGAGATCGGTAGGTTGTGAGTTCAAACCCCGGCCGAGTCATACCAAAGACTATAAAAATGGGACCCATTACCTCCCTGCTTGGCACTCAGCATCAAGGGTTGGAATTGGGGGTTAAATCACCAAAAATGATTCCCGGGCGCGGCCAACGCTGCTGCACACTGCTCCCCTCAACTCCCAGGGGGTGATCAAGGGTGATGGGTCCGTTTTAGCAATCAAGAATATTTCAGTTGTTTTTATCCTTCTTTGTGGGGACATTGTTGATTGTCATGGACCCCGACTTAAAGGGGAACATTATCACAATTTCAGAATGGTTAAAACCATTAAAAATCAGTTCCCAGTGGCTTATTATAATTTTCGAAGTTTTTTTCAAAATTTTACCCATCATGCAATACCCCTAAAAAAAGCTTCAAAGTGCCTGATTTTAACCATCGTTATATACACCCGTCCATTTTCCTGTGACGTCACATAGTGAAGCCAACACAAACAAACATGGCGGAAAGAATCAATCAATCAATCAATCAATGTTTATTTATATAGCCCTAAATCACAAGTATCTCAAAGGGCTGCACAATCCACAACGACATCCTCGGTACAGCCCCCATAAGGGCAAGGAAAAACTCACCCCAGTGGGACGTCGATGTGAATGACTATGAGAAACCTTGGAGAGGACCGCATATGTGGGTAACCCCCCCCCCCCCCCCCCTCTAGGGAGACCGAATGCAATGGATGTCGAGTGGGTCTAACATAATATTGTGAGAGTCCAGTCCATAGTGGATCCAGCATAACAGTAAGAGTCCAGTCCACAGTGGGGTCAGCAGGAAACCATCCTGAGCGGAGACGGGTCAGCAGCGCAGAGATGTTCCCAACCGATATACAGGCGAGCGGTCCACCCCGGGTCCCGACCCCGGACAGCCAGCACCCCATCCATGGCCACCGGATCTGTTTGTCTCCCCTTCCACAAGGGATAGGGGGGAGCAGAGGAGAAAAGAAAAGAAACGGCAGATCAACTGGTCTAAAAAAAGGGGGGCTATTCAAAGGCTAGGGTATACAAATGAGTTTTGAGATGGGACTTAAATGCTTCTACTGAGGTAGCATCTCTAACTGTTACCGGGAGGGCATTCCATAGTGCTGGAGCCCGAATAGAAAACGCTCTACAGCCCGCAGACTTTTTTTGGGCTCTGGGAATCACTAATAAGCCGGAGTTCTTTGAACGCAGATTTCTTGCCGGGACATATGGTACAATACAATCGGCAAGATAGGCTGGAGCTAGACCGTGTAGTATTTTATACGTAAGTAGTAAAACCTTAAAGTCGCATCTTAAGTGCACAGGAAGCCAGTGCAGGTGAGCCAGTATAGGCGTAATATGATCAAACGTTCTTGTTCTTGTCAAAAGTCTAGCAGCCGCATTTTGTACCAACTGTAATCTTTTAATGCTAGACATAGGGAGACCCGAAAATAATACGTTACAGTAGTCGAGACGAGACGTAACAAACTCATGAATAATGATCTCAGCGTCGCTAGTGGACAAAATGGAACGAATTTCAGCGATATTACGGAGATGAAAGAAGGCCGTTTTAGTAACACTCTTAATGTGTGATTCAAAGGAGAGAGTTGGGTCGAAGATAATACCCAGATTCTTTACTGAGTCGCTTTGTGTAATTGTTTGGTTGTCAAATGTTAAGGTGGTATTATCAAATAAATGTCGGTGTTTAGCAGGACCAACAATCAGCATTTCCGTTTTCTTAGTGTTGAGTTGCAAGAAGTTAGCGGACATCCATTGTTTAATTTCATTAAGACACGCCTCCAGCTGACTACAATCCGGCGTGTTGGTCAGCTTTAGGGGCATGTAGAGTTGGGTGTCATCAGCATAACAATGAAAGCTAACACCGTATTTGCGTATGATGTCGCCTAGCGGCAACATGTAAATACTAAAGAGTGCGGGGCCAAGAACCGAACCTTGGGGGACTCCGCACGTTACCTTAACATAGTCCGAGGTCACATTGTTATGGGAGACGCACTGCATCCTGTCAGTAAGATAAGAGTTAAACCACGACAAGGCAAAGTCTGACATACCAATACGTGTTTTGATACGCTCTAATGAAATGTTATGATCGACGGTATCGAAAGCAGCGCTAAGATCAAGAAGCAGCAACATAGATGACGCATCAGAATCCATCGTTAGCAGTAGATCATTAGTCATTTTTGCGAGGGCTGTCTCCGTAGAGTGATTTGCAAGCTATAGCGACATTAGCTCGGATTCAGACTCGGATTTCAGCGGCTTAAGCGATTCAACAGATTACGAATGTATTGAAACGGATGGTTGTAGTGTGGAGGCAGGTAGCGAAAACGAAATTGAAGAAGAAACTGAAGCTATTGAGCCATATCGGTTTGAACCGCATGCAAGCAAAACCGGCGAAAACGACACGACAGCCAGCGACACGAGAGAAAGCGAGGACAAATTCGGCGATCGCCTTCTAACCAACGATTGGAATGTGTTTGTTTGGCATTAAAGGAAACTAACAACTATGAACTAGGTTTACAGCATATGAAATACATTTGGCAACAAAATGCACTTTGAGAGTGCAGACAGCCCAATTTTCATCAATTAATATATTCTGTAGACATACCCTCATCTGCGCTCTTTTCCTAAAAGCTGATCTGTCCAGTTTTGGAGTTGATGTCAGCAGGCCAGGGAAGCTGATAGGGGGTTTAGCTCGCTCGTCTGCGGGAACAAACTGCCGCCATTGCTTGCAGTGCTACCGAGGTACTTTGTCCCTGAATTGCTCACACACTCCGGCAGATTCAATGGGGGTCTGGCGGCAGATTTCTTTGACTTTATCGTTGGAAATGCATCTGCTTTGAGTGTCGCAGGATATCCACACATTCTTGCCATCTCTGTCGTAGCATAGCTTTCGTCGGTAAAGTGTGCGGAACAAACGTCCAATTTCTTGCCACTTTCGCATCTTCGGGCCACTGGTGCAACTTGAATCCGTCCCTGTTCGTGTTGTTACACCCTCCGACAACACACCGACGAGGCATGATGTCTCCAAGGTACGGAAAACAGTCGAAAAAACGGAAAATAACAGAGCTGATTTGACTCGGTGTTTGAGAAAATGGCGGATTGCTTCCCGATGTGACGCCACGTTGTGACGTCATCGCTCCGAGAGCGAATATTGAAAAGGCGTTTAATTCGCCAGAATTGACCCATTTAGAGTTCGGAAATCGTTTAAAAAAATATATGGTCTTTTTTCTGCAACATCAAGGTATATAATGACGCTTACATAGGTCTGGTGATAATGTTCCCCTTTAAACAAGTTGAAAAACTTATTCGGGTGTTACCATTTAGTGGTCAATTGTACGGAATATGTACTGAACTGTGCAATCTACTAATAAAAGTTTCAATCAATCAATCAATCAATCAATCAAAAATGTCATGTTCGGATGTACTTTGTGGATGCCGTCTTTGCTCCACAGTAATAATAATGATAATACATTTATATAGCGCTTTTCTAAGTACCCAAAGTCGCTTTACATGTAGAACCCATCATTCACACCTGGTGGTGGTAAGCTACTTTCATAGCCACAGCTGCCCTGGGGTAGACTGACGGAAGCGTGGCTGCAATTTGCGCCAACGGCCCCTCCGACCACCACCTATCATTCATCATTCAATTCACCGGTGTGAGTGGCACCGGGGGCAAAGGGTGAAGTGTCCCGCCCAAGGACACAACGGCAGCGATTTTTTTTTTTGGATGGTAAGAGGCGGGGAGCGAACCTGCAACCCTCAGGTTTCTGGCACGGTTGCTCTACCCACTACGCCATGCCGCCCACAGTAAGTCTTTGCTCCACAGTAAGTCTTTGCTGTCGTCCGGCATTCTGTTTTTGTTTACTTTGTAGCCAGTTCAGTTTTAGTTTAGTTCTACATAGCCTTCCTTAAGCTTCAATGACTTTTCTTAGGGGCACTCACCTTTTGTTTATTTTTGGTTTAAGCATTAGATACCTTTTTACTTGCACAAATGCAGAAAATAATTTCGCCACACCTAGTGTGTGTGTGACAATCATTGGTACTTTAACTTTAACTTAAACATATAACCCATTAGCTGTAAATGCAACCTTTTTGCTGAAGTTATGGACGAAGCTTATGTTGTTGAGGGTAAGATGAGAAGTCAATCCAGGCTAATAAATATACGAATTATTAAAATCTTCTCACTTTTATTAGCAAAGGCACATGCCTTTTGCTTGATATTGGTGGATAATTTATGTTCCTGTGTTTTTGCCTCCTTCCTCTTACTTATCTAACACATTTCAATAGAGCTGGTGTACAGGCTGAGTCATACTTAATAGAGGGAAGTCAATTATTGAAAACATGCATTACCCATTACCTCCGAATTCCTTCACATTGCATCAGAGCATTTTCTATGTTGGGGTCCAATTTAGGGTCCAATGAAAATGTTCGACTTCCTCGCTACAGTAACAGGGCGGTATCATAATTAGTTTAGGGTTGTTTTGTCAGTGTTAGAAACTAGGAAAAAAAAAACATGAAGATGTAATCATCTGGTTTTTGTCACAAGTTCCTTTTTATCTCCCATAGAGAAGCAGAGTGATACCACCGCCCTGAATATGCATTGATGATGATTGCATGATTTATGCATGAGCGTTATGCCGCTGCATGTTTTTTCCCAGCCAAGCAAAGTCTTTAAAATTCACAAATTAGAGCTTTTGTCAGACTTCTCAAGATGTTTGTTTTATACAAGGGTCTTGGTGACTCGTTGGGCCTCTCTCGAACGTTTTTTAACACCAGTGCGTGTTAAATGCAAGATCACTGTGGCTTGTTGGTTTGGGTATCTACTAAGCGGTTGTACAAATCCATTAGGAAACATGTTGTGTTTCTTTTAGACTTGTTGTATTCATTTTGTCTCAGCGTGACTTTGGACTTTCACTGATATTACCTGTAATTAGTCTGGTGTAATTGAGAAAGTAAGGAGTAGTGTTTGTGTTTGACCTTTTGGAGCCCATCTCTTGTTGGTGATGACCCTTCAATAAACATTGTCAAGCCTCCTGTTGCGTTTTGGACCAGTTGTTCCTCCCAGGGAATTCAAGTCACAAGTCGCTCCCAAGCTCTTTACGACACTTAAAGCTGAGTTGAAAAACCACCAGAGACAGAATAGGTATTTTGTAATATATTTGCAAAGCTTTGCAGATATACATTTGAGACCAGTCCAGCATAGAACATTCAAATGCGCCCCTAAGATCGTCTGTTCCCCGAAACACGCTCTCCCCTCTTAAGTCCCTGGCAGTCCTGTGTCTCTAGCCTAAACAAATGTCCATTATCTCTCTCTCTCTAACATTCCTCATTCAAGGTTAAGCACACAGTTTTGCAGACAACAAAGAAGAAAACGAATTGGAAGAATAACACTAGCTGTTTTGTAATATGATTATGAAATAAAAAGAAGTAACACTTAAATTCGGATATATGTAAATATCTGCCTCCGACACTCCCCAGACACAACGTGTGTTCTTCTATAGCTGGGTTGCATATGACATCATGTCCGTTTTCCTTCTTTGCGGCTTAATTGACAAGCAACTTGATCGTAACATTAAAACAAGTGAGAGTGAGTGTGGAGTTTGAGCAGAAAATGCCGTATTGCTCTTCTGTTCTTGGGTGTTCTAATCGTTCAAATAGAGGGATAGGGAAGAGCTTTCATAGAGTCCCGAAAGAAGTTCATAAAGATAATAAAGTCGTGAAAGGAAATGGCTCTTAAAAATATCACTTTCTGTCATGTCTGTGTAATCATGTTTTGTCTTAGTCATGTTTTGTTTAGTTATTGGACTCTTTAGTTTCTGGCTTTTCACTCCCTTGTCTTGTTTCCATGATTACCCATTAGTTTCACCTGTTCCAGGTTTGGACTCATTGTGCACTCTTGTTTGTCACCATAGCAACCCATTAGTTTTCACCTGTCACGTCACGCACCTGTTTCACGTTTTTGAGTCACACACCTGTTTTCGTTAATCATGTCTGTAGTATTTAAGTTCATTGTTTTTCAGTTAGTCTTTCTGGTGACATCCCCGCATTTATGCTTCTGCACACTCTCCACACACTTATGATCCTTGCTGCTCTTTTTTTATGCCGTTTCCATGCCAAGTAAGTTTTTGTTTATTAAGCCACAGTTAGTGTTTTTTGTTGTTCATAGTTTCTGCCTTTGTGCAAGTATTTGTTTTCATAGCCAAGTCGTTTCTCCGCCACTGTGCGCGCTTTTCGTTTGTACTTTTTTTTTTGTAGTTATAGTGTTTAAATAAATCATGTATTCCCCTTCACGCCACGTATGGTCCAAATCTTTTGCACCTCGGGAGAACAAACCACGCCATAGTCCAAGTCGTGACAACTTTCATCATTTTTTGGAATACAATCGGACCGCTTGTGTCTGCAGTGATCACTTTGTAAAATGTTTGTTTGAACATTGGATTTGTTTGAGAAACTTTCTGTGATGCAATCGCGTTTATTCTCTACTAAATATAAGAAAAATACAAGAGATCACAGTAGTTTGTGTTCGTTTCTGGTTGCTATGCCTAAATATAACTATGAATACCTGGTTGTGCAAATTAACTAACGTCACGTTAAGTCCTAGTAATAAATATTTTTATTGTTGGTCCAATCCACCGTATTTTTGTTGTCGATTTTCATAACAAAAATTAAAATCATAGTTGTTGTGCACGAAAGCCAAGTACTTTATTAAACACAGATGACCACATGATAGCGTCCTTGGTGATATTTGTTAGCATGAAGAAAATATCCTTAGTAGTACCGTATTTTTCGGACTATAAGTCACAGTTTTTTTCGTAGTTTGGCCGGGCTCCAGTGCGACTTATATATGTCTTTTTCCTTCTTTATTATGCATTTTCGGCAGGTGCGACTTATACTCCGGTGCGACTTATACTCCGAAAAATACGGTAATAAGAAAATGAATGAATAAATCTCTCGTAGGCTCAACAGCATGTACTGAATCTTTATATGGCTAACAAACATTGCTGAACAACAGGGACATTAATAGCTAAGTAATGTATCATTCACAGCATAACAACAACTGCAGACATGTTGAGACTAATATTTGTAGCAGGAAATCAACTGCAAAAAAAAAAAAAAAAATTCTCCTTCGCGTCACATTCATTATTTACTTACTGATGCACAATTAAGTCCAACTTTGTCTTTCACTGATCATTGCTTAATTTGTTGACCCATCAGGTGTAAAGACATGATGTGCCTCTAATCTTTTCTTATCTAAATACCGAAAATGTCAATTGAAGTGAGGTTGTCGCAAGTAGTAACCTCTTGGTGATGATAAATGGTTTAAATCATTAAAAAAAAAACATTCTTAAGATTGTATAAATCATACTTGCCAACCCTCCCGGATTTTCCGGGAGACTCCCGAAATTCAGCGCCTCTCCCGAAAACCTCCCGGGACAAATTTTCTCCCGAAAATCTCCCGAAATTCAGGCGGAGCTGGAAGCCACGCCCCCTCCAGCTCCATGCGGACCTGAGTGACGTCAGGTGCGCAACACCACGTAAATCGTTGGCCAAACAAAAAGTAACCCCAGTACGCTATAGCCAACATTCACCAGGAGATGGCAACAGACAAACATAGATAACTCTATGACATTATTCCCCTTTTAGAAATGTATAGAAGTTATTCAAAATAAATAAACAACCCAACCAAAAAATGCAGCAGCTCAATTAAAAAACTGTACTTAAGCCACATTCTTTTTTTTTTTTTTTAGTGCTGAACTCTTAACCCTCATTTGTAAACAATAACATGCTTATTATACAAACAGTATTTGTACACCTTTAACACAGATTTTTATACTGTCTTCAGAGATTCAGTTTTTTTGGTGGTACTCGAAACCTTTCTGGGTACCTGCGAAAGGGTGTTCAGCATGGCTAGAAAAATAGTGACAGACAATAGAACAAGGATGGACAATTCAACCCTTAACTCAACAATGAATAGATGAGTGTTATGTGTGTGTATATGTGTAAATAAATGAACACTGAAATTCAAGTATTTCTTTTATTTATATATATATATATATATATATATATATATATATATATATATATATATATATATATATATATATACATATATATATATATATATATATATATAATAAAATAAATATATATACAGCTAGAATTCACTGAAAGTCAAAGTCAAGTATTTCTTATATATATATATATATATATATATATATATATATATATATATATATATATATATATATATATATAATAAAATAAATACATATACAGCTAGAATTCACTGAAAGTCAAGTATTTCTTATATATATATATGTATATATATATATATATATATATATATATATATATATATATACATATATATATGAAATACTTGACTTGGTGAATTCTAGCTGTAAATATACTCCTCCCCTCTTAGCCCCGCCCCCAACCACGCCCCCGCCCCACCCCGACCGCGCCCCCCCACCACTCCACCCCCCACCTCCCGAAATCGGAGGTCTCAAGGTTGGCAAGTATGGTATGAATCCAATTCGTCCCATTATACATATTTTATTCATAATCGCTTATATATTTGCCTCTAAACCTTTCAAAATATGTCCAACTCTGCACTGATTCAGGTAAATAAACAGTATTCTAATGGGACTCTAGACCAGGTCTGGGCAACTATTTTGCCTCGGGTGACCACATTTTGAGAAAAAAATGTGTCTGGGGGCCGGCATATGTATTTTTAGGAACACTAATACAAAACCTCACAATAATGTCTGAATGCTAAAAACGTTATGACAGACCGCCTTAAAAAAAAAGAATGGAATTTAATTTTTTTTTACAGAATGAGACACCTAGATTGTACAAACCCCGTTTCCATATGAGTTGGGAAATTGTGTTAGATGTAAATATAAACGGACGACAATGATTTGCAAATCATTTTCAACCCATATTCAGTTGAATATGCTACAAAGACAACATATTTGATGTTCAAACTGATAAAAACGTTTTTTTTTTGCAAATAATCATTAACTTTAGAATTTGATGCCAGCAACACGTGACAAAGAAGTTGGGAAAGGTGGCAATAAATACTGATAAAGTCATCAAACACTTATTTGGAACATCCCACAGGTGAACAGGCAAATTGGGAACAGGTGGGCGCCATGATTGGGTATACAAGTAGATTCCATGAAATGCTCAGTCATTCACAGACAAGGATGGGGCGAGGGTCACCACTTTGTCAACACATGCGTGAGCAAATTGTTGAACAGTTTAAGAAAAACCTTTCTCAACCAGCTATTGCAAGGAATTTAGGGATTTCACCATCTACGGTCCATAATATCATCAAAGGGTTCAGAGAATCTGGAGAAATCACTGCACGTAAGCAGCTAAGCCTGTGAACTTCGATCCCTCAGGCTGTACTGCATCAACAAGCGACGTCAGTGTGTAAAGGATATCACCACACTGTTATGCTTGTGGATTTTATCTCCAAAATGAATGAATGACATACGTACATACAGAATAGCTTTAAAGTTTGAACTCGGGTTCCATCCATCCATCCATCCATCTTCTTCCGCTTATCTGAGGTCGGGTCGCGGGGGAAGCAGCCTAAGCAGGGAAGCCCAGACTTCTCTATCCCCAGCTTCATCCAACTCTTCCCGGGGGATCCCGAGGCGTTCCCAGGCCAGCCGGGAGACATAGTCTTCCCAACGTGTCCTGGGTCTTACCCGTGGCTTCCTACCGGTTGGACGTGCCCTAAACATCCTGACCAGATGCCCGAACCACCTCATCTGGCTCCTCTCGATGTGGAGGAGCAGCGGCTTTACTTTGAGCTCCTCCCGGATGACAGAGCTTCTCACCCTATCTCTTAAGGGAGAGCCCCGCCACCCGGCGGAGGAAACTCATTTCGGCCGCTTGTACCCGTGATCTTGTCCTTTCGGTCATTACCCCAAAGCTCATGACCATAGGTGAGGATGGGAACGTAGATCGACCGGTCAATTGAGAGCTGCTAAGAGTTTACCAGTTTTCCATCCGTCTTAAAGAGGAACAGCACTGTCTTTTTTGGAATTTTTCCTATCATTCACAATATTTATGCAAGACAAGAACACCTGTGTTCCCATTACCTCCCTGCTTGGCACTCAGCATCAAGGGTTGGAATTGGGGGTTAAATCACCAAAATGATTCCCGGGCGCAGCCACCGCTGCTGCCCACTGCTCCCCTCACCTCCCAGGGGGTGATCAAGGGTGATGGGTCAAATGCAGAGAATAATCTCGCCACACCTAGTGTGTGTGTGACAATCATTGGTACTTTAACTTTAACTTTAAAATGCAGCCTACGGGAGTCGCTCTACTCTGCCTTTAAAGGGCTGAAAAGCCCCTCCATTAAGGTTGTGTAATTATACATGTAATTTAGTAACAGGCACATTTATAAAAACATGTAATATTTACTTATTTTGATCATTTTAAGAATACATTTATTTCTCAAACACTGATTACTACTCACTGCAACAAAAATAGTAAAACATCACTTACTGTACGATGTTTGCTGTCACTAGAATGCCGACTGCGATGATGTTCATATATTCTTGTTTATACGAAGAGTGACGCATAAGCTTCGTGAGAAAAAAGTGGGGTGGAACCAAGCGTCTCTTCGTGTCTTTCTCGCCATTTCTGGGTCTAAATTTGATACCCAAAACTGACCAATTTGTCGGATTATGTCCTCATCCTTCTACTATCCAGGTGAGAGGCATTATTTATGTTCTAGAATAAACTTTCAAAAGTTAAAGTACCACTGATAGTCACACACACACTAGGTGTGGTGAAATTACCCTCTGCATTTGACCCCATCCCCTTGTTCCACCCCCTGGGAGGTGAGGGGAGCAGTGAGCAGCAGCGGTGGCGGCGCTCTGGAATCATTTTTGGTGATTTAACCCCCAATTCCAACTATAATTCCAATTAGCGCTTGTAATAACAACATCACTAATACTTGGTTAATATTCACAAAAAGTAAATGGACTATTTTGGTTGGTTCTTTAGAGGGTTTTATGGGCAGAATTGAGGACCTCCCATTGACTCCATTGTAAGCTGACATTTATTTACCTTTATTTATGAGTGTCATGTCTGTGTGATCATGTTTTGTTTTAGTAATGTTCGGTTTAAATTTTGGACTTTTTGTGCACTTTTGTTTTGTTTTGTCACCATAGCAACCATTAGTTTCACCTGTCACGTCACGCACCTGTTCCACGTTTGGACTCATTGTGCACTCTTGTCACCATAGCAACCATTAGTTTTCACCTGTCATGTCACGCACCTGTTTCACGTTTTGAGTCACGCACCTGCTTTCACTAATCATGTCCATAGTATTTAAGTTCATTCATTTTCTGTTGTTCGTTCTGACGACATCACCACATCTATGCTCCTGCACACTCTCCACACCCTGATGACCCTTGCTACTCTTTTTTTCATGCCGGTTGCATGCCAAGTAAGTTTTTGTTTGTTAAGCCACAGTTAGTGTTTTGTTTAATTGTTCATAGTTTCTGCCAATGTGCAAGTTTTGTGTTTAAAGTCTAGTTTTATTCTCCGCCACTGTGCGCGCTTTTTGTTTATTCCTTTTTTGATAGTTTAAAATAAATCATGTACCCACCTTCAAGCCTTGACCAGTCCAGTTCATTTGCACCACGGGAGAACAAACCAAGCCATAGTCCAAGTCTTGACAATGAGTAAGGATGCATTAAAAAAAAATACATAGGTCTTCTTGTCTCTCATTATGATTGTGAACGATAGGCACAATTCCAAAAAAAAGTGCAGTTCCCCTTAAGAGGCTGCAGGTGCAACACTTCCAAAAAATTATATTATCAAATCCCCACCTTTGACGTTTGTTTGCATAGAAACAGTCTCACCTTTACCACAGACATGTCATTTACCAGCTGCCCAATTATCCCCTTCTACTCTCGTTTTGCTCACCGACATTCTTCTTTCCGCGCTCTCTCTCATCTCCCTCTCTAGTGCCAGACCGCTTCCATATCATTTTTGTTCAGGTCCCCCAGGCATAAACTTATTTAACAAGCACCTGGCCGGCTGAGCCGTAGAGTGTGGCAGCTGTGGATCTGTGGGACGTGCCCACGCTCCTCACTTCCACGGGAGACTGAATCCCAGGGAGGGTGCTCTCCAGATGGGCTTGGTTTGAAGCACTTCACCCTTGGATCCCCCCTAGATGAGTCCCATACGGGATAGCCTTGCATATTTAAATGCTAATTGCGTATACAGTCAGATTAATTAGCTGACTGCATTTATTTTCATACTGCAACCGACTACTCTGGTCAACTACAAACCCCGTTTCCATATGAGTTGGGAAATTGTGTTGGATGTAAATATAAACGGAATGCAATGATTTGCAAATCCTTTTCAACCCATATTCAATTGAATGCACTACAAAGACAACATATTTGATGTTCAAACTCATTAACTTTATTTTTTTTGCAAATAATAATTAACTTAGAATTTCATGGCTGCAACACATGCCAAAGTAGTTGGGAAAGGGCATGTTCACTACTGTGTTACATCACCTTTTCTTTTAACAACACTCTGAACTGAGGAAACTAATTGTTAAAGCTTTGAAAGTGGAATTATTTCCCATTCTTGTTTTATGTAGAGCTTCAGTCGTTCAACAGTCCGCTGTCGTATTTTACGCTTAATAATGCGCCACACATTTTCGATGGGAGACAGGTCTGGACTGCAGGCGGACCAGGAAAGTACCCACACTCTTTTTTTACGAAGCCACGCTGTTGTAACACGTGCTGAATGTGGCTTGGCATTGTCTTGCTGAAATAAGCAGGGGCGTCCATGAAAAAGACGGCCCTTAGATGGCAGCATATGTTGTTCCAAAACCTGTATGTACCTCCATCCATCCATCCATCCATCTTCTTCCGCTTATCCGAGGTCGGGTCGCGAAGGAAGCAGCCTAAGCAGGGAAGCCCAGACTTCCTTCTCCCCAGCCACTTCGTCCAGCTCCTCCCGGGGGATCCCGAGGCGTTCCCAGGCCAGCCGGGAGACATAGTCTTCCCAACGTGTCCTGGGTCTTCCCCGTGGCCTCCTACCGGTCGGACGTGCCCTAAACACCTCCCGAGGGAGGCGATCGGGTGGCATCCTGACCAGATGCCCAAACCACCTCATCTGGCTCCTCTCGATGTGGAGGAGCAGCGGCTTTACTTTGAGCTCCCCCCGGATGACAGAGCTTCTCACCCTATCTCTAAGGGAGAGCCCTGCCACCCGGCGGAGGAAACTCATTTCGGACGCTTGTACCCGTGATCTTGTCCTTTCGGTCAAAACCCAAAGCTCATGACCATAGGTGAGGATGGGAACGTAGATCGACCGGTAAATTGAGAGCTTTGCTTTCCGGCTCAGCTCCTTCTTCACCACAACGGATCGATACAGCGTCCGCATTACTGAAGATTCCGCACCGATCTGCCTGTCGATCTCACGATCCACTCTTCCCTCACTCGTGAACAAGAGTCCGAGGTACTTGAACTCCTCCACTTGGGGCAGGGTCTCCTCCCCAACCCGGAGATGGCACTCCACCCTTTCCCGGGCGAGAACCATGGACTCGGACTTGGAGGTGCTGATTCTCATCTGTATGTACCTTTCAGCATTAATGGTGCCTTCACAGATGTGTAAGTTACCCATGCCTTGGGCACTAATGCACCCCCATACCATCACAGATGCTGGCTTTTGAACTTTCCGTCGATAACAGTCTGGATGGTTCGCTTCCCCTTTGGTCCGGATGACACGATTTCGAATATTTCCAAAAACATTTTGAAATGTGGACTCGTCAGACCACAGAACACTTTTACACTTTGCATGAGTCCATCTTAGATGATCTCGGGCCCAGAGAAGCCAGCGGCGTTTCTGGATGTTGTTGATAAATGGCTTTGGCTTTGCATAGTAGAGCTTTAACTTGCACTTACAGATGTAGCGACAAACTGTATTTAGTGACAGTGGTTTTCTGAAGTGTTCCTGAGCCCATGTGGTGATATCCTTTAGAGATTGATGTCGGTTTTTGATACAGTGCCGTCTGACGAATCGAATGTCGCGGTCATTCAATGTTGGTTTCCGGCCATGCCGCTTACGTGGAGTGATTTCTCCAGATTCTCTGAACCTTTTGATGATATTATGGACCGTAGATGTTGAAATCCCTAAATTTCTTGCAATTGCACTTTGAGAAACGTTGTTCTTAAACTGTTTGACTATTTGCTCACGCAGTTGTGGACAAAGGGGTGTACCTCGCCCCATCCTTTCTTGTGAAAGACTGAGGATTTTTTGGAAAGCTGTTTTCATACCCAATCATGGCACCCACCTGTTCCCAATTAGCCTGCACACCTGTGGGATGTTCCAAATAAGTGTTTGATGAGCATTCCTCAACTTTATCAGTATTTATTGCCACCTTTCCCAACTTCTTTGTCACGTGTTGCTGGCATCAAATTCTAAAGTTAATGATTATTTGCACAAAAAAAAATGTTTATCGGTTTGAACATCAAAAATGTTGTCTTTGTAGCTGAATATGGGTTGAACATTTTTTGCAAATCATTGTATTCCGTTTATATTTACATCTAACACAATTTCCCAACTCATATGGAAACGGGGTTTGTACACGAATTGCGTTTTCACACAGAGAACCTTCGCCGTCACACATGGAGATTGTGTGACAGATGCGCTGATGTATTCCCGCTTCAATGCTCTTCTCCTTACTGACTTGTACGGGCTGTTGGTATTACCCTTGCGTGCCACTGTGCTGACAATGCTTTCCCCCGCATCCCATTGATTCAGTGGGCCTGAGTGATAGATGGGTTTAATAAAGTAAGGTACAACCCAACTCCGCCAAAATAAATTAAAAACAGAGAAGGATTTATTACCAACATTTACATTTTTAGGGGAGTACATAGGCTCGAAGCTGGGAATCACTGTTTCCATATACACTATGATGCCAAAAGTATTTGGCCACCCATCCAAATGATCATAATCAGGTGTCCTAATCACTTGCCACAGGTGTATAAAGTCAAGCACTTAGGCATTGACAGAGGCAGATATCTACATATATCCATATTTAAGAGTTACTTCTTTATTCATAGTCTTATTAGAAAACATCTAGTGTTTTTACATTTGTTTTCTTTCTGGTTGTCCGCAAGTCCACTATGAGTTACCTTGACTTTAGGAATGTGTGGAGGACAGATACTCCTTTCCTTATCTGTTCCTGTGTCCAGCTGAGGAAGACAATGGGCATGTGTTCGGGCTGGAGGGAGGGACAACGAGGATGGGAACGAAAAACACATATAGAAGAGAAGGTTTCCGTATTTGAGATTGGATCAATGTTTGCTACGCATTAGTATGTGTTGTTCGAGGCTGGTCTCTTCAAATATTTGAAAATAAATGACAAAATACCTATTCTGTTCTGGTGATAATTTGAACTCAGCTTATGTGTCATCAAAAGAACTTGGGATTGACCAGTAACTTAAATTCCCTTGGAGGAACATCTGGTCCAAACGCAACAGCATGGAGACTGTTTCTACAAACATTTGTGAAAGAATGGGCCGCTCTCAGGAGCTCAGTGATTTCCAGCGTGGAACTGTCATAGGATGCCACCTGTGCAACAAATCTAGTCGTGAAATGTCCTCGCTCCTAAATATTCCAAAGTCAACTGTCGGCTTTATTATAAGAAAATGGAAGAGTTCGGGAGGTCGCCGACTTGAAAGGACTGAAAGGAACTTTGAATGCTCAAGGATACCAAAACATTTTGGACATTTCCATGCTCCCAACTAGGGATGTCCGATAATGGCTTTTTTGCCGATATCCGTAATTCCGATATTGTCCAACTCTTAATGACCGATACCGATATCAACCGATACTGATATATACAGTCGTGGAATTAACACATTATTATGCTTAATTTTGTTGTGATGCCCCGCTGGATGCATTAAACAATGTAACAAGGTTTTCCAAAATAAGAGAACAACTTTTTTAAATCAGGTGATAAAAATAATATGAACAATTATAGGCCAATTTCAATTTTACCAACATTTTCAAAAATATTTGAGAAAGTGGTCTATAACCGACTGAATGGCTTTCTGGAAAAACTAAATATCCTTGTCCCCTCCCAATATGGTTTTCGTAAAAAAAGCACCACCTGTACGGCTATACTCGACCTCTTGGTCAATGACTGTATTGAAGAAGGAAAATGCTGTATTGGCATTTTTTTGGATCTATCCAAGGCCTTTGACACAATAGACTTTGAGTTCTTATTGTATAAGCTATATCACTATGGTGTCAGAGGGGTACCTCTCGATTGGTTCCGCTCTTACCTACACGGAAGGCAACAATGTGTATGCGTCAATGATCACAATTCACCTTGTATGACCATAAATTATGGAGTTCCCCAGGGATCCATCTTGGGGCCTCTCCTTTTTATCCTATACATAAATGATTTTGTAAACTCCTCCGAAACATTTCATAAAATAATTTTTGCTGACGATACAAATGTGTTTACCTCACACAGGAGTCTACACGATCTACAAGTAACTGTCAATTCAGAGCTTGTGAAAGTGGATTCCTGGTTCAAATGCAATAAGCTCTCACTTAATGTAAATAAAACATATTTTATTCTATTTCGTTCTAATAAAAACCGGACAAATACTGAGCACTGCCATATCAACATCAATGGGCAGGAAATACAGTCAATCACTTAATGTAAATAAAACATATTTTATTCTATTTCGTTCTAATAAAAACCGGACATATACTGAGCACTGCCATATCAACATCAATGGGCAGGAAATACAGAGAGTGTACTCCACAAAATTCCTGGGGGTCATCATTGACGAATACCTCAATTTCAAATGTCACATTAGCCATCTGTTAAACAAATTATCCAAATATGTTGGCCTGTTCTTTCACCTTTGTCATTATCTTCCTCTTTATGCTCTACTTACCCTATAGAAAACTCTCTTTGAACCACATCTAAACTACGGTAATGTCATCTGGTGTAACACCTTCCCTACCTACCTTCACAAATTAGAATCCATGCAAAAGAAAATCATATGGGCCCTGTCATGGTCCAAATTTAATGCCCCCACTCGACATCTATTCCATAATTATCATCTCTTAAGACTGACAGAGTTCAATATTGATCAAAATGCTTGTTTAACCTATCAAGTCATTTACAGGCTGAATCTTAGGCTCTGTAGCTTGGTTCCTATCTATCGTCCCCAGCATGCCCACAACACTCGTAACTTAGATCTGATATCAGGTAAACATCGTTTACTGGATTGTACCGCTCGAAGTGTTGTATGCAGGGGACCAAAGATTTGGAACCGGCTTAATGAGAGCCTCAAGATGCTGTATCCATTCTCCAACTTCAAAAAGAAACTGAAAACTTACCTATTAACCACCTATCTTTAATGCCTCATGTGGGGTAGACTACTGTTGGGTTTTGCATGGTTGAATGTATGTATGTGTATGCTTGCTTTAGTACTATTATCTTGTGTTAATCATATAGCGTTGTTTTTTTTGTTTTTTTTGTTGTTGTGCTTGCTACCATGTTTCATCATTCCATGTATATACTATCCTCTGGACCCCCTGTTAAAAGCTTCTTCTAGCTTATTTGGGGGACCCTTTCACGTACCAACATCTTTAAATGATGATATTCACTACTATTGTAATTGTTATATGGTATTGTGAATAAACTTGAATAAACTTCAACTCAAGGTATGGAAAAAAGTGCCAACATGGCACTGCCATATTTATTATTTAAGTCACAAAGTGCATTATTTTTTTTAACAGGCCTCAAAACAGCAGCTTTGAATTTGGGACATGCTCTCCCTGAGAGAGCATGAGGAGGTTGAGGTGGGCGGGGTGGAGGGGGTAGGGGTTAGCGGGATGTGTCTATTGCAGCGTCCCGGAAGAGTTAGTGCTGCAAGGGGTTCTGGGTATTTGTTCTGTTGTGTTTATGTTGTGTTACGATGCGGATGTTCTCCCGAAATGTGTTTTGTCATTCTTATTTGGTGTGGGTTCACAGTGTGGCGCATATTTGTAACAGTGTTAAAGTTGTTTATACGGCCACCCTCAGTGTGACCTGTATGGCCGTTGATCAAGTATGCCTAGCATTCACGTGCGTGTGTGAAAAGCCGTAGATATTATGTGACTGGGCCGGCACGCAAAGGCAGTGTCTTCAAGGTTTATAGGCGCTCTGTACTTCTCCCTACGTCCGTGTACACAGCGGCGTTTTAAAAAGTCGTACATTTTACTTTTTGAAACCGATACCGATCATTTTGAAACTGAAGCATTTATCGGCCGATAATATCCCTACTCCCAACCCTGTGGGAACAGTTTGGAGCGGGCCCGTTCCTCTTCCAACATGACTGTGCACCAGCGCACAAAGCAAAGTCCAAAAAGACATGGATGACAGAGTCTAAAGGGGATACACTTGACTGGCCTGCACAGAGTCCTGACCTGAACCCGATATAACACCTTTGGGATGAATTAGAACGGAGACTGAGAGCCAGGCCTTCTCCACCAACATGAGTGTGTGACCTCACCAATGCGCTTTTGGAAGAATGGTCGAAAATTCCTATAAACACACTCCGCAACCTTGTGGACAGCCTTCTTAGAAGAGTTGAAGCTGTAATAGCTGTAAAAGGTGGACCGATATCATATTGAACCCTATGAGTTAGGAATGGGATGGCACTTCAAGTTTATATGTGAGTCAAGGCAGGTGGCCAAATACTTTTGGCAATATAGTGTACTTTCAAATGGGTTGGTCTCGATGTATACAGGTAAAAGCCAGTAAATTAGAATATTTTGAAAAACTTGATTTATTTCAGTAATTGCATTCAAAAGGTGTAACTTGTACATTATATTTATTCATTGCACACAGACTGATGCATTCAAATGTTTATTTCATTTAATTTTGATGATTTGAAGTGGCAACAAATGAAAATCCAAAATTCCGTGTGTCACAAAATTAGAATATTACTTAAGGCTAATACAAAAAAGGGATTTTTAGAAATGTTGGCCAACTGAAAAGTATGAAAATGAAAAATATGAGCATGTACAATACTCAATACTTGGTTGGAGCTCCTTTTGCCTCAATTACTGCGTTAATGCGGCGTGGCATGGAGTCGATGAGTTTCTGGCACTGCTCAGGTGTTATGAGAGCCCAGGTTGCTCTGATAGTGGCCTTCAACTCTTCTGCGTTTTTGGGTCTGGCATTCTGCATCTTCCTTTTCACAATACCCCACAGATTTTCTATGGGGCTAAGGTCAGGGGAGTTGGCGGGCCAATTTAGAACAGAAATACCATGGTCCGTAAACCAGGCACGGGTAGATTTTGCGCTGTGTGCAGGCGCCAAGTCCTGTTGGAACTTGAAATCTCCATCTCCATAGAGCAGGTCAGCAGCAGGAAGCATGAAGTGCTCTAAAACTTGCTGGTAGACGGCTGCGTTGACCCTGGATCTCAGGAAACAGAGTGGACCGACACCAGCAGATGACATGGCACCCCAAACCATCACCCAACCATGCAAATTTTGCATTTCCTTTGGAAATCGAGGTCCCAGAGTCTGGAGGAAGACAGGAGAGGCACAGGATCCACTTTGCCTGAAGTCTAGTGTAAAGTTTCCACCATCAGTGATGGTTTGGGGTGCCATGTCATCTGCTGGTGTCGGTCCACTCTGTTTCCTGAGATCCAGGGTCAACGCAGCCGTCTACCAGCAAGTTTTAGAGCACTTCATGCTTCCTGCTGCTGACCTGCTCTATGGAGATGGAGATTTCAAGTTCCAACAGGACTTGGCGCCTGCACACAGCGCAAAATCTACCCGTGCCTGGTTTACAGACCATGGTATTTCTGTTCTAAATTGGCCCGCCAACTCCCCTGACCTTAGCCCCATAGAAAATCTGTGGGGTATTGTGAAAAGGAAGATGCAGAATGCCAGACCCAAAAACGCAGAAGAGTTGAAGGCCACTATCAGAGCAACCTGGGCTCTCATAACACCTGAGCAGTGCCAGAAACTCATCGACTCCATGCCACGCGGCATTAACGCTGTAATTGAGGCAAAAGGAGCTCCAACCAAGTATTGAGTATTGTACATGCTCATATTTTTCATGTTCATACTTTTCAGTTGGCCAACATTTCTAAAAATCCCTTTTTTGTATTAGCCTTAAGTAATATTCTAATTTTGTGACACACGGAATTTTGGATTTTCATTTGTTGCCACTTCAAATCATCAAAATTAAATGAAATAAACATTTGAATGCATCAGTCTGTGTGCAATGAATAAATATAATGTACAAGTTACACCATTTGAATGCAATTACTGAAATAAATCAAGTTTTTCAAAATATTCTAATTTACTGGCTTTTACCTGTATACCGCCACAAACTTATTCAACATAAAAGACTACTCAATCACCGCCTTTAAGTGCTCTCTGTCACTCCATTCGACCATGTTTAACAGTTCATCCCTTTTCACTTACCATCTCACAGAATTCCCCCTTCAGTGACTCGCATCTTCTCTGTCATAGTCGCCCTCCTGAGAGCTTTTCACAAGTGCTCATCATCACTTTGCCATCAAGGCCTTTTTAGCTATAGAAGCCGCACTTTTTTTGTGTGTGTGTGACCTCTCCTCCTTTGTCACACCAGTACTATGGCGCTTAGTGCTGCTTGGCGGCGGGGGTTTGTCCATGCGAGGCTAAATCACTACTCTCCCTGGCAAGGACAGTGTGCGTGGTTTAATTTCAGCTCTGGAAGAATGTTGTGCTTCGGTGATAACACAGGCCTGTTTGCCAGTGATTGGACTAATTAATAGGCTCACGGATGATCCGCTGCTGCGGTACTGAGTCACAATGGTGGAGAATGGAGAGAAAAAAAAGAAAGACTGACACAAACTGCCTTGATCTGAGTACTTAAAGCCCCCATTAAAGGGTAGACCCACTCAGTGTTATCGTCTCTAGTTTGACAACTGACTAAATAATTATTACTGCTCAGCTCTACTCTACACCATAGATGCTGCTATTTCATGAGGGTGCAACTCAGCTCATTGATGTAGTCTTGTATGGGTCATTGCTTATATCTCCAAAATGTGTGAAAGGAAACAAATGAACGACATATGTACAAACCCCGTTTCCATATGAGTTGGGAAACTGTGTTAGATGTAAATATAAACGGAATACAATGATTTGTAAATCCGTTTCAACCCATATTCAATTGAATGCACTACAAAGACAAGATATTGGATGTTCAAACTCATAAACTTTATTTTTTTTTGCAAATAATAATTAACTTAGAATTTCATAGCTGCAACACGTGCCAAAGTAGTTGGGAAATGGCACGTTCATGTTACATCACATTTTCAATAAACGATTGGGAACTGAGGAAACTAATTGTTGAAGCTTTGAAAGTGGAATTCTTTCCCATTCTTGTTTTATGTAGAGCTTCAGTCGTTCAACAGTCCGGGGTCTCCGCTGTCGTATTTTACGCTTCATAATGCGCCACACATTTTCGATGGGAGACAGGTCTGGACTGCAGACGGGGCCAGGAAAGTACTCGCACTTTTTTTTTTACGAAGCCACGCTGTTGTAACACGTGCTGAATGTGGCTTGGCATTGTCTTGCTGAAATAAGCAGGGGCGTCCATGAAAAAGACGGCGCTTAGATGGCAACATATGTTGTTCCAAAACCTGTATGTACCTTTCAGCATTAATGGTGCCTTCACAGATGTGTAAGTTACCCATGCCTTGGGCACTAATGCACCCCCCATACCATCACAGATGCTGGCTTTTGAACTTTGCGTCGATACCAGTCTGGATGGTTCGCTTCCCCTTTGGTCCGGATGACACGATGTCGAATATTTCCAAAAACAATTTGAAATGTGGACTCGTCAGACCACAGAACACTTTTACACTTTGCATGAGTCCATCTTAGATGATCTCGGGCCCAGAGAAGCCGGCGGTGTTTCTGGATGTTGTTGATAAATGGCTTTTGCTTTGCATAGTAGAGCTTTAACTTGCACTTACAGATGTAGCGACGAACTGTATTTAGTGACAGTGGTTTTCTGAAGTGTTCCTGAGCCCATGTGGTGATATCCTTTAGAGATTGAAGTCGGTTTTTGATACAGTGCCGTCTGAGGGATCGAAGGTCACGGTCATTCAATGTTGGTTTCTGGCCATGCCGCTTACGTGGAGTGATTTCTCCAGATTCTCTGAACCTTTTGATGATATTATGGACCGTAGATGTTGAAATCCTTAAATTTCTTGCAATTGCACTTTGAGAAACGTTGTTCTTAAACTGTTTGACTATTTGCTCACGCAGTTGTGGACAAAGGGGTGTACCTCGCCCCATCCTTTCTTGTGAAAGACTGAACATTTTTTGGGAAGCTGTTTTTATACCCAATCATGGCACCCACCTGTTCCCAATTAGCCTGCACACCTGTGGGATGTTCCAAATAAGTGTTTGATGAGCATTCCTCAACTTTATCAGTATTTATTGCCACCTTTCTCAACTTCTTTGTCACGTGTTGCTGGCATCAAATTCTAAATTTAATGATTAATTGCAAAAAAAAATGTTTATCAGTTTGAACATCAAATATGTTGTCTTTGTAGCATATTCAACTGAATATGGGTTGAAAAGGATTTGCAAATCATTGTATTCCGTTTATATTTACATCTAACACAATTTCCCAACTCATATGGAAACGGGGTTTGTACATACAGAATAGCTTTAAAGTTTGAACTAGGGTTGTACGGTCCGGTACTAATAAAGTAAAAACAAATTCACATAGGTACTACACTATCTTTGAAAAATACCTCAGATTTTTTTAATGCTATATCGGCATGCTGTGGTGACATAGCTGTTAATATGAGCCGAGGCGTATGTGAGTCAACACACACACACAGAGCACTTACAAGCGGAACAAGTGTGGAGACAATAAAGAGAGAATGGATGTGTTTTGGCTTCAAAACTAGTGGTAGAGGTGAAGCTATACATGTTGTGTTGGGCAATATGTACGATATAAATGATGTAAATGTGTCCGACAATACTATCGTTATATCGTGATAATGCATGTTGACGCTCGCAAAATTTGACAGTGACATTTGCGCAGAAATGGCTTTCTTCTGGCGACTCGACCATGCAGCCCATTTTTCTTCAAGCGCCTCCTTATTGTGCATCTTGAAACAGCCACACCACAATTTTTCAGAGAGCCCTGTATTTCAGCTGAAGTTATTTGTGGATTTTTCTTTGCCATCCATCCATCTTCTTCCGCTTATCCGAGGTCGGGTCGCGGGGGCAGCAGCCTAAGCAGGGAAGCCCAGACTTCCCTCTCCCCAGCCACTTCGTCCAGCTCTTCCTGTGGGACCCCGAGGCGTTCCCAGGCCAGCCGGGAGACATAGTCTTCCCAACGTGTCCTGGGTCTTCCCCGTGGCCTCCTACCGGTCGGACGTGCCCTAAACACCTCCCTAGGGAGGCGTTCGGGTGGCATCCTGACCAGATGCCCGAACCACCTCATCTGGCTCCTCTCGATGTGGAGGAGCAGCGGCTTTACTTTGAGCTCCCCCCCGGATGGCAGAGCTTCTCACCCTATCTCTAAGGGAGAGCCCCGCCACCCGGCGCAGGAAACTCATTTCGGCCGCTTGTACCCGTGATCTTGTCCTTTCGGTCATAACCCAAAGCTCATGACCATAGGTGAGGATGGGAACGTAGATCGACCGGTAAATTGAGAGCTTTGCCTTCCGGCTCAGCTCCTTCTTCACCACAACGGATCGATACAGCGTCCGCATTACTGAAGACGCCGCACCGATCCGCCTGTCGATCTCACGATCCATTCTTCCCTCACTCGTGAACAAGACTCCGAGGTACTTGAACTCCTCCACTTGGGGCAGGATCTCCTCCCCAACCCGGAGATGGCACTCCACCCTTTTCCGGGCGAGAACCATGGACTGGGACTTGGAGGTGCTGATTCTCATCCCAGTCGCTTCACACTCAGCTGCGAACCGATCCAGTGAGAGCTGAAGATCCTGGCCAGATGAAGCCATCAGGACCACATCATCTGCAAAAAGCAGAGACCTAATCCTGCAGCCACCAAACCGCTTGTCCCTTTCGGCGTTGCGCGGGGGGGGGCTGGAGCTTATCTCAGCTATTCGGGTACACCCTGGACAAGTCGCCATCTGTGCAGTATTTCAAGGTTCAATGTGTACACCTGCGGTTTATAGAATGGTGCGGCCAATGTATGTACCAAATCAGCTTTGTCTAAAAACTAGGCTTATATTTAGGTCCACTCTGTAGCCCGGAATCCACTTTCTTGAAAAAAAAAGGAGAGGAAAATACAAGTCGTGTGGCTCATATTTTATAAGTCAAAGGCTAATTTTACATAAAATAGAAAACACAATAAACACGTTACCATAACATTGATACATTCTAACTCTGGACACTGCTTTGGGACACATCGTGTATCTTAAATCTGCCTGCGTCACTCTCAATTCACGTTCTTCATGTTCTTCTCTTAACACACTCTTCTTTTAACATCCCCGCCCCCCCTGAGGCTGGTCATTCATTTAGAATGTCGAATTGCAAGTACAATGAGACAGTATTTTACCCTACAATGCATATAAATATCTCAAGATATATGCATGTACATCAATAGGTAGTCCAAATTCGCCCCAAGAGAGCCTTTCTTCATTCCACCCACGCACATAGTGACCTGGAGAGATGCAGCTGATGTCACAGAGATGTGTTTGTGATAAAGGGTTGCAAAGGTTTGGCCAAGTTCGAAAACAACACAGTTATGATTTGTATTGCACAGATAATGACAACATGAACAGGTATTGGACAAGATGGGGTCTGTCTTATATATGTTTATGGTTATAGTCAGGCCCGGCCCTAACCAATCTGGCGCCCTAGGCAAGATTTTAGATGGCGCCCCCCCCCCCCCCACATCGGCAGTGAACTGTATATACTCACAAGAAACCAAATAGCTTTGTCTTTGACCTTTTTTTTTTTACTTAAAGAAAGCAAATTAACAATCAGAATAGTTAACAAGATAAAAAAAATATGAATAAATAAATGAATGCAAAAAATAAAAAATTAATATATGAAATACAATATTTTTTACATACATATTGCTTAATTAACATTAATGATGTGCACTTTAACAACTAGGCTTACAACTATACCTAATGGGTGGAAAAGTGACTATTACCTGCAGGGCAAACATTAGCTAACCAGAAGGCAATAACAATGTAAACAAAAAAATACCTGCTTAAAAGATCTAATACAAATGTCCCTGAGGAATGTAAGGTGGGAGTACTGTAATTACCTAACGTTACATTATTATTTTCCATAACAATTTAGCCCCCTCCACAATATTAACCCGACGTTAAAACAGAACTAGCTATTTATTGATTAGCAATTGCCGAATCATGTAACATTAGCTTAATGCTAAAAAGCCAGGTTACTATCACATTCTGTAACAGACAAATAATTTCATGTAGGCTAACGTTACCTGCCTGCTACCTCTGTCTTTTTCTCGTTTCTCCTCCTCTTCTTTTCTCTTTTTTCTTCCCTGGGCACCTGACAGTTTTGGCCGTTTTGACATCTTGTGTTGATTTTTTGATGTGGTGACGTCCAAAAAGAGTCTTGATACGAGAAGGGAGGGGGCGCACCGGGCGAGGGGGGGGGGGGGGGGGTTGTAATGTTGTAACAAATAATATTTCTATTATATAGGCTTTACTTTGCATTTTAATTAACGTGGGATTATTTTTTGTATTTAGAAATAATAGTACCAACTTTTTTTTTTTTTCTCCAACATTTGTGTCACTGGCGTGGCGCCCCCTGATGGACGGCGCCCTTAGCATTTGCCTATACGGCCTATGCCACGGGCCGGCCCTGGTTATAGTACATCACATATTTCCAGTTTTTCATTATAACATATTGTTTCTTGTTTTTGTTTTGTATTCAGGAAAATTTGGTGTGTGTTGTCCCCCCACCCAAAAAACCCCCAAAAACTTAAGGTAAGTACATGTGGTTAAAGGGGAACATTATCACCAGACCTATGTAAGCGTCAATATATGTCAGGACTTGGACTATGGCGTGGTTTGTTCTCCCGTGGTGCAAATGATTTGGACCAGACATGGCGTGAAGGTGAAGACATATTTAATTTTACTATAACAAAAAAAAAAAAACTAAAGGTGCGCACAAGGCGGAAGTACAACCTTGACAAATGAAACCAATACTTGCACGTGCGCAAAAAACTAAGGACATGAACAAAAGTCGCTAACTGTGGCATGAATCGAAAAAACTTACTTGGACAGGGCATGAAGTGCGCAGAGGTAAACAGAGTGTGACAGGGGTATGAATCCGGATGTCGCCAGAAAGACAAACTGAAAACAATGAACTTAAATACTACAGACATGATAAGTGAAAACAGGTGCGTGACTCAAAACGTGAAACAGGTGCGTGACGTGACAGGTGAAAACTAATGGGTTGCTATGGTGACAAACAAGAGTGCACAATGAGTCCAAACGTGGAACAGGTGAAACTAATGGGTAACTATGGAAACAAGACAAGGGAGTGAAAAGCCAGAAACTAAAGAGTCCAATAACTAAACAAAACAAAACATGACTAAAACAAAACATGATTACACAGACATGACAACATGTACCTTGATGTTGCAGAAAAAAGACCATATATTTTTTTAACCGATTTCCGAACTCTAAATGGGTGAATTTTGGCGAATTAAACGCCTTTCTAATATTCGCTCTCGGAGCTTGTGACGTCACAGCGGGAAGCAATCCGCCATTTTCTCAAACACCGAGTCAAATCAGCTCTGTTATTTTCCGTTTTTTCGACTGTTTTCCGTACCTTGGAGACATCATGCCTCGTTGGTGTGTTGTCGGAGGGTGTAACAACACCAACAGGGACGATTTCAAGTAGCACCAGTGGCCCAAAGATGCAAAAGTGGCAAGAAATTGGACGTTTGTTCCGCACACTTTACCGACGAAAGCTATGCTACGACAGAGATGGCAAGAATGTGTGGATATCCTGCGACACTCAAAGCAGATGCATTTCCAACGATAAAGTCAAAGAAATCTGTCGCCAGACCCCCATTGAATCTGCCGGAGTGTGTGAGCAATTCAGGGACAAAGGACCTCGGTTGCACGGCAAGCAATGGCGGCAATTTGTTCCCGCAGACGAGCGAGCTAAACCCCCTGGATGTCTTGGCTCACACCGTCCCTTATGCCACCGAAGATGATCAAGAGAAGAATATCGACCCTAGCTTCCCTGGCCTGCTGACATCAACTCCAAAACTGGACAGATCAGCTTTCAGGAAAAGAGCGCGGATGAGGGTATGTCTACAGAATATATTAATTGATGAAATTTGGGCTGTCTGCACTCTCAAAGTGCATGTTGTTGCCAAATGTATTTCATATGCTGTAAACCTAGTTCATAGTTGTTAGTTTCCTTTAATGCCAAACAAAGACATACCAATCGTTGGTTAGAAGGCGATCACCGAATTCGTCCTTGCTTTCTCCCGTGTCGCTGGCTGTCGTGTCGTTTTCGTCGGTTTCGCTTGCATACGGTTCAAACCGATATGGCTCAATAGCTTCAGTTTCTTCTTCAATTTCGTTTTCGCTACCTGCCTCCACACTACAACCATCCGTTTCAATACATGCGTAATCTGTTGAATCGCTTAAGCCGCTGAAATCCGAGTCTGAATCCGAGCTAATGTCGCTATAGCTTGCTGTTCTTTCCGCCATGTTTGTTTGTATTCACTATGTGACGTCACAGGAAAATGGACGGGTGTTTATAACGATGGTTAAAATCAAGCACTTTGAAGCTTTTTTTAGGGATATTGCGTGATGGGTAAAATTTTGAAAAAAACTTCAAAAAATATAATAAGCCACTGGGAACTGATTTTTTAATGGTTTTAACCATTCTGAAATTGTGATAATGTTCCCCTTTAAAGAACATAACTTAGGTACCCAAGCTTTAACCAAATGATTTCCTGTAGGAATTTAAATAGCAATAAGTAGCAATTATGTTTGCTTTTGCAGCTTAGTGTGGGTGAGGAGTCACAGACAGAAGTGAAGAGACATTGACGTAATTTCGAAAACAATCTTCCTTTCGCCAATGTTTTCTGCGTCCTCAATTTATTATCACAGCCGTCTATTTAGCTGAAGAATTGTGGCGTTTGTCCCCTTAAGATGAGGTTCAGGTCGGATGAACGCGACCAAAGCGTCCAGACCACAGTTCCATTGGAAAAATATCGGAAAGATAACCTGCATAGCCATGTTGTATAACTGCACATTTTGTCAGCAAAATAATGAATACCATACGACTATTATTGTTTCTTAGTGTGTGAAACTGAATTTAAAATATACTTAATAACTGTGATAGGCGTATTATGAAGTTGAAAGATTATCATAAATTGGCATTCTGTCACGGCCAGGCCGCATTGGAATGCGCCCTCATCTGTTCGTCCTGACGAGCGCACCTCGGGACACACCCACGCCCTGCAGTTGCTGCCAGCTGCAATCATTTACTGGCAATCGGCACACCTGCCTGTAATGAAGGAGCTGCTTTCATAAGCCTTGACAACTTGGCATGCCGGCGCCGGAATATAATCTTCTGTTGGTACAGTAAGCGATGATCATCCTGCTTGATGCAATCCTGCTCTCTCTGTGTTTTGTCCCTCCGTGTTTTCTTTTATCGTCCCCGCAGTACCCTCCGTCGCCTGGAAAGTGAGCCGTGCATTTCACTTTTCCTCGGATCTCCCTCTGGACTCTGACTGCCTCCCTCGATCCTTGACTTCCCTGGCTTTGGACTCTGACCGATAGACTTCTCTCTCCCCTGGACTTCCTCGTCTCTTGACAACATTTGGTAACACACACCTCAGTTAAATACTTCACATAGTCTGTCACACATTCCGTTTTGGATCTAGTTCACACTCCATTTCCTTAGTTCGTATATTTAGTGTTGTTTATTATTATTATGTATATTAACCATATATATAATAAATCACGAAGGTCCTGAGTAGTCCTGGGTTCAATCCCGGGCTCGGGATCTTTCTGTGTGGAGTTTGCATGTTCTCCCCGTGACTGCGTGGGTTCCCTCCGGGTACTCCGGCTTCCCCCCGCCTCCAAAGACATGCATCTGGGGATAGGTTGATTGGCAACACTAAATTGGCCCTGAAATTGGCGTGAATGTGAGTGTGAATGTTGTCTGTCTATCTGTGTTGGCCCTGCGATGAGGTGGCGACTTGTCCAGGGTGTACCCCGCCTTCCGCCCGATTGTAGCTGAGATAGGCTTCAGCGCCCCCCGCAACCCCGAAGGGAATAAGTGGTAGAAAATGGATGGATGGAGGGCATTGTACATTACTACCCTCTAGTGTCTGTTGCCGTCACCTTCCCCTGCAAACCATAACACATTCATAGGCTCTGCCTCTTCCGACTTCTTTTCGAACATAATGTAATAAGCAACTTGAAATACGTGATGTATCATATTGTAACTGTATGCATGTTCGAAATAAACTAAAACATAAGCTTTTCATTAGTTGCATTTTTTTTGCCATTCCCTTTATAATGAAATGGATATTTGCATGGTCCAGGAAATATGTGTTGATGGGAAGGTCAGGCTGGAGCAATTCTTCTTTTGTCAGATGAAAGTGCAAGCTGGTGAGTGTTACACTCTCCCGCCAAATAGCTAGTTTTCTACAGGCTTAAATTCCCAGCAGGAAAAATAGAAATACAGTATGTACAGTATGTACCAGCAGTGGTTGATCTTGCGGGAGTCAATGCTAATGGGACATGCAGGGAAGCCGCACAACACAACAAACAATAGTTGCATAATGAGACACCCTAAATGATAATCAAGGCCAACAGAAGGAGAAAAACACAACCAGCAACTGGGTATTCAACCCATGTGCTGGCTTTGGATTAGCTGAGTTGGATTTCATATGGCCTGCCTCAACTCAGGCTTATATTTTTAGATGCTCCAGACCTGCATATGTTTTAAATTTGTCTTACGCATCTACGGCTGCTGCATAAAAACATATAACCCAGAGTGGAGCTCCTCATTTCCCTCTGTCTTTCAGCAACATGACCCAATAAAGCAATGAGTGCTAGTTTGGCTCTCAACAAAATAGAAGAAATGTTTCAGGTAACTACTAGATCCATCTAGCCATCCTTCTTCTTATGTGGGTCGCGAGGACAGCAGCCTCAATAGGGAAGCCCAGACTTCCTGGTGTCCGGCCACCTCTTACAGTTCCACCAGAGGAGCACTGAGGCATTCCCAAGCCAGGTGTTAGACAATCCCTCTCCCGTGTCCTGGGTCTACCCAGTGTACTCCTTCTGGAAGAACACCTCACCAGGGAGGCGTCCAGGAAGTATCGGGACTAGTTGCCCGAGCCACCTCAACTTTAAACCCTATCTCTCAGGGAGAGTCCAGCCACCTTGCGGAGGAAAGTAATTTTGTACGCTTTACCCGCGATCTTGCTCTTTCGGTCACTACCTAAAGTTAATGATCGTAGGTGAGGGTAGGAACGTAGATTGACCAGTAAATCGAGAGGTTTTTCTTCCAACTCACGACAGTACAGTACAGCAACCACATTACTGTAGATGCTGCCCTGATTGGCCTGTTGAGCTCTTGCTTTCGCCTTCCCTCACTCATGAACAATACCCCAAGATACTGGAACTCCTCCGTTTGGGGCAGTACCTCACTGTCAACCCAAAGGTTGCAAGTCACTTTTTTCCGACTGAGAACCATGGCGTCAGATTTGGAGGTTCTAAGTCTCCTCCCAGAAGTTTCACACTCAGCTGCGAACTGCCCCTGAGATTACAGCTTGATCAAGATCACATCATCAGCAAATAGCAGAGCTCAGATCCTAAACTGGACAACCTCAACGCCTCAAGATTTTGTCCATAAAAAAATAATCAATCAATCAATCAATCAATGTTTATTTATATAGCCCTAAATCACAAGTGTCTCAAAGGGCTGCACAAGCCACAACAACATCCTCGGTTCAGATCCCACATCAGGGCAAGGAAAAACTCAACCCAATGGGACAATGAGAAACCTTGGAGAGGACCGCAGACGTGGGGACCCCCCTAGGGAGACCGGTGCAATGGACGTCGAGTGGATCCAGCATAATATTGTGAGAGTCCAGTCCATAGTGGATCTAACATAATAGTGAGAGTCCAGTCCATAGTGGGGCCAGCAGGAGACCATCCCGAGCGGAGACGGGTCAGCAGCGCAGATATGTCCCCAACCAATGCACAGGCGAGCGGTCCACCCCGGGTCCCGAGTTTGGACAGCCAGCGCTTCATCCGTGGCCACCGAACCTGTGCCCCAACCCCCCCTTCCACGAGAAAGAGGGGGGAAGAGCAGAAAATAAAAGAAACGGCAGATCAACTGGTCTAAAAGGGCGGTCTATTTAAAGGCTAGAGTATACAAATGAGTTTTAAGAAGGGACTTAAATGTTTCTACTGAGGTAGCATCTCTAACTGTTACCGGAAGGGCATTCCAGAGTACTGGATCCCGAATAGAAAATGCTCTATAGCCCGCAGACTTTTTTTGCGCTCTGGGAATCACTAATAAAAAATGAACCAAAACATGTGGACACAGGTCTGATGATACAACTACAAAGTCGATCATATACAGTACCTGTGGCCTATGGTGTCCTGGTTCCAGATGCACTTATTGACATCCTTACGTTCGAACTGGGTGTTTGTTATGGCCGAACTGTGGTTAGCACAGAAGTCTAATGACATAACACCGCACAGGTTTAGATCAGGGAAGAAGTTCGTCCCAAACACCCCACTCCAGGTCACACTGTCAATGCTAACATGGGCGTTGATGTCTCCCAGTAGAACTATGGAGGCACCAGTGGGGATGCTCTCCAGCACACCCCTGATAAGACTCTAATAAGGTTGGGTACTATGAAATGCTAATTGGTCCGTATGCACAAACGACAGTCAGGACACTTACCCCAACCCAAAGGCATAGGGTAGTAACCTTCGTGTTCACTGGGGATGACCCTAACACATAGGCACCGAGTCGGGAGGGCTATTAAAAGCCTACACCAGAAACTCCAGAGTAGAACAAGGTTCAGCCCGTCGGGGAGTTCGGTTCCAGAACCCAAACTGTGGGTTGAGGTAACTCTGACTATGTCTAGTTGGAACTTCTCAACCTCTCGCACAAGCTCAGGCTTTTTCTCTACCAGGAGACGTTCCATGTGCCAAGAACCTGATTTGGCTGATGAAGACCAGCTCGCTTAGGTGCCCGCTCTCGACTGCCACCCACCAGACAAAAACATTCACAACAACGGATTATAGATATTAAATACACGTTAGATCCAATTGTTGTATGTTACTGATTAATTAAGGACAAGGATGGTGGCTGCTGGCCTCAGACTGTTTAGGTTTTTCCTCATAATTCTATATTTTTCCCGTCAGTGTTGTCAAGACTTGGACTATGGTGTGGTTTGTTCTCCCGAGGTGCAAGTGAATTGGACTGGTCACGGCATGAAGGTAAATACATAATTTAATAATAACACTCAAACGAACAAAAGGCGCGCTCAAGGCGGATGTACAAACTTGACTAATGAAAACAAAAGACTTGCACGGGGGCAAAAAACTATGAACAATTAAACAAAACACTAACTGTGGCATGAATCGAAACAAAACTTACTTGGCATGGACATGAAGTGCGCAGCGGAGGACAGAGTGTGACAGGGGGCATAAATGCGGGGATGTCGTCAGCACGAACAACAGAAAATGAAAAGCTTAAATAACAGACATGATTAACGAAAACAGGTGCGTGACTCAAAACGTGAAACAGGTGCGTGACGTGACAGGTGAAAACTAATGGTTGCTATGGTGACAAACAAGAGTGTACAATGAGTCCAAACGTGGAACAGGTGAAACTAATGGGTAATCATGCAAACAAGACAAGGGAGTGAAAAGCCAGAAACTAAACAAAACATGACTTAATACAAAACATGATTATACAGACATGACAAGTGTGGCCTAAACACTCCTCTAAACATGTCTTAATGGACGCAAAAATGCTTAGTTTTATTTAAAAAGGGCCATTAATCTAACAAATAAGTATGTCTAATTTTGTGGAGGTTGTTTGCAGTGTGGCCGCGCAGTCAGGAGATTTAGAGTTCAAATCTCAGTTTGCATGTGTGGAGTTTGATTGTCCATCCACCATACTTGCCAACCTTGAGACCTCCGATTTCGGGAGGTGGGGGGTGGCGGGGGGCGTGGTTAAGAGGGGAGGAGTATATTTACAGCCAGAATTCCCCAAGTCAAGTATTTTTTATATATATATATATATATATATATATATATATGAAATACTTGACTACTTGACTTTCAGTGAATTCTAGCTATATATATATATATATATATATATATATATATATATATATATATATACATATATATAAAAGAAATACTTGAATTTCAGTGTTCATTTATTTACACATATACACACACATAACACTCATCTACTCATTGTTGAGTTAAGGGTTGAATTGTCCATCCTTGTTCTATTCTCTGTCACTATTTTTCTAACCATGCTGAACACCCTCTCTGATGACGCATTCTGCTTCGTCTCCTTGTTGTGTGCGCAGTTAAGCACTGCACTCTCTAAAAGCCCTAGATGTTAATGTCACATATGCATGTACAGTAGATGGCAGTATTTTCCTGTTTAAGAGTATCACAATATTGCTGTTTACGGCAGACAAACTGCTTTACGGTAGACGAAAACGTGACTGCTGTTGTTGTGTGTTGTTGCCGCGCTGGGAGGACGTTAATGAAACTGCCTAACAATGAATCTGGAGGGGGCGTGGCCTCCAGCTCCGCCTGAATTTCAGGAGATTTTCGGGAGAAAATTTGCCCTGGGAGGTTTTCGGGAGAGGCGCTGAATTTCGGGAGTCTCCCGGAAAATCCGGGAGGGTTGGCAAGTATGCCATTCACACCCAAAATCATGCATGTTACGTTAACTAAGAGTAAATGAGAGTGTGAATTGTCATTTTTCTATATGTGTCCTTAATTGCAATAACTCTCTGTTCTCTTGAGTCATCGAGTGTAAAAAATAAAAAGTGCATTAGTGCAGCAGTGAAATAACACCTTAAACAGAAGGTGCCAATGTGCCTTGCTTTGAAACATCTGTGGTGTTTCACGGTACTTTCAAATAGTCACCTCATCCAAATGAAGGTGCGGCAGAATGTTAGTGTGCAAGCGCAGATATATTTTACATCATCTTGCTCTTGAATCTCTGCAGGAGAACGTTTATACACGCACCCACTTGACATATTGCTCTAATTTGAGCATGCCCCGTTGCTTATGCTTGCATGTACTGTATATAGTAGATTATTTGGTATGAACGAGATCTGAACGGCCTCATTTTTCACTGCAAAAAACACCAATTTTCAAATGCAACCACAAACACAAATCTTGTCAAGTCCAAATACATCCACAATATTCCCACGGCAGAGGGGTGGATATTAAATTCAGCAGTTTACATATACTTATATATTATATATTTTTTCTTAAACATTTTACAATATGGCACAAATCCTGACTGCATTACCCCGTAGACATACATTTATATAACTCTGACTTCAACAATGTGACATGAGATACATGATGTGCATGTAGTAAAGTTGTACAAACCCCGTTTCCATATGAGTTGGGAAATTGTGTTAGATGTAAATATAAACGGATTACAATGATTTGCAAATCCTTTTCAACCCATATTCAATTGAATGCACTACAAAGACAAGATATTTGATGTTCAAACTCATAAACTTATAATTAACTTAGAATTTCATGGCTGCAACACGTGCCATAGTAGTTGGGAAAGGGCATGTTCACCACTGTGTTACATGGCCTTTCCTTTTAACAACACTCAGTAAACGTTTGGGAACTGAGGAGACACATTTTTTAAGCTTCTCAGGTGGAATTCTTTCCCATTCTTGCTTGATGTACAGCTTAAGTTGTTCAACAGTCCGGGGGTCTCCGTCGTGGTATTTTAGGCTTCATAATGCGCCACACATTTTCAATGGGAGACAGGTCTGGACTACAGGCAGGCCAGTCTAGTACCCGCACTCTTTTACTATGAAGCCACGTTGATGTAACACGTGGCTTGGCATTGTCTTGCTGAAATAAGCAGGGGCGTCCATGGTAACGTTGCTTGGATGGCAACATATGTTGTTCCAAAACCTGTATGTACCTTTCAGCATTAATGGTGCCTTCACAGATGTGTAAGCTACCCATGTTTTGGGCACTAATACACCTCCATACCATCACAGATGCTGGCTTTTCAACTTTGCGCCTATAACAATCCGAATGGTTCTTTTCCTCTTTGGTCCGGAGGACACAACGTCCACAGTTTCCAAAAACAATTTGAAATGTGGACTCGTCAGACCACAGAACACTTTTCCACGTTGTATCAGTCCATCTTAGATGAGTTCAGGCCCAGCGAAGCCGACGGCGTTTCTGGGTGTTGTTGATAAACGGTTTTCGTCTTGCATAGGAGAGTTTTAACTTGCACTTACAGATGTAGCGACCAACTGTAGTTACTGACAGTGGGTTTCGGAAGTGTTCCTGAGCCCATGTGGTGATATCCTTTACACACTGATGTCGCTTGTTAATGCAGTACAGCCTGAGGGATCGAAGGTCACGGGCTTAGCTGCTTACGTGCAGTGATTTCTCCAGATTCTCTGAACCCTTTGATGATATTACGGACCGTAGATGGTGAAATCCCTAAATTCCTTGCAATAGCTGGTTGAGAAAGGTTTTTCTTAAACTGTTCAACAATTTGCTCACGCATTTGTTGACAAAGTGGTGACCCTCGCCCCATCCTTGTTTGTGAATGACTGAGCTTTTCATGGAATCTACTTTTATACCCAATCATGGCACCCACCTGTTCTCAATTTGCCTGTTCACCTGTGGGATGTTCCAAATAAGTTTTTGATGAGAATTCCTCAACTTTATCAGTATTTATTGCCACCTTTCCCAACTTCTTTGTCACGTGTTGCTGGCATCAAATTCTAAAGTTAATGATTATTTGCAAAAAAACAAAATGCTTATCAGTTTGAACATCAAATATGTTGTCTTTGTAGCATATTCAATTGAATATGGGTTGAAAAGGATTTGCAAATCATCGTATTCCGTTTATAATTACATCTAACACAATTTCCCAACTCACATGGAAACGGGGTTTGTATTATGTTTTAAGATTGCAAGCTTTGATTTAGTGCCCAGTTTATTTTTGCGCCTTATAATCCGGTGCGCACTATGGTCCGGAAAATACGGTAATATAAATAAGATTTAATTTAACACTTAATTCCGGCCGGAAATACAAAAATAAAACTGGCAATGTCGTGAAGCCGCGATATTTAAAGTGCGATATGATATGATATGATATGATGTGATATGATATGATGAGGGACATTTACTAAAGTCACTGCAAAGTAGATGACTTGCAATGACATTTGCTTCTAGTTTGGCACCACATTGCCAAGTGGAAGCGTTTCACTCAAGCTACCCCTATTCCAATCCTCTTTTTTGCTTCCTCTGGGGGCTCATTCTCTCATTTTGTTCTTATCTGAGGCTTTTTCTCCCTCCCCCCTTTCTCTCTGCTCGTGTTTTACTTCAGTCAATCCCGAGAAAGATGAATTGGCAGGATAAGGTTAAAGGCCCACATTGGGGCTAAATGACTATCATTAATTCAATTGGGGCGCTGGTAGGGATGGTCAAAGCCTTTGTCCTGTCGTGATTAAGTGATGCTATCAGTTATCAATCGTAATGAGCTTTTGTGTCCGTGAGAGATGTGAGCCAGCAGTGAATTATTAACATCTCGGTCTGACTTTCACGCGAGGCCTGGCACCTATCTAATCATGTGCAAATGAAATGACGCCGCTGGTGGGCCAGCTAGTATTCTCTTATTACATATTTATTAAACATATGATTTTCATTATATCTTCATGGCTTCAACTGTGTGTCTAACTGGCATGATATTAGTGGCACATTGGAGACAAAAATAGGGTTTGTATGTTTTTTTTGTCTGTATTATTTTACATACCGTATTTTTCGGAGTATAAGTCGCTCCGGAGTATAAGGCGCACCGGCCAAAAATGCATAATAAAGAAGGAAAAAAACATATATAAGTTGCATAAGTCGTATTTTTGGGGGAAATTTATTTGATAAAAGCCAACACCAAGAATAGACATTTGAAAGGCAATTTAAAATAAATAAAGAATAGTGAACAACGGGTTGAATAAGTGTACGTTATATGCAGTGTTGGGACTAATGCGTTACAAAGTAGCGCGTTACTGTATCGCCGTTAGTTTCGGCGGTAACTAGTAATCTATCGCGTTATTTTTTATATTCAGTAACTCAGTTACCGTTACTACATGATGCGTTACTGCGTTATTTTACGTTATTTTGTATGTAGTACCGGCTAGAAACAGAAGATCCGAGTGTGTTTTATTGCAGCGCTGCAGTGTCGTCCTTCTGAATGTTCTTGTGTCATAAGAGGCGCGCTGTGTAGGAAGGGGAGGGCGCAATACAACGTAAACCGTTGGCCAACCAAAAAGTAAACACAGAACTAATAGTGTTCTGTGGTTACTTTTTGGTTGGCCAAGCGGACGTGACGACAGACTGTCCTCAGTCAGGTCCGGCTGGAAATCGGGAGAAATTCGGGAGAATGGTTGTCCCGGGGAGAGGCACTGACATTCGGGAGGGTTGGCAAGTATGACATATTCTAACTTCTTTTCTTTTGTCGAGCACAAAGCAAAGAACATTTTAGTGTCATGTCTGTGTAATCATGTTTTGTTTTAGTCATGTTTTGTTTAGTTATTGGACTCTTTAGTTTCTGGCTTTTCACTCCCTTGTCTTGTTTCCATGATTACCCATTAGTTTCACCTGTTCCACGTTTGGACTCATTGTGCACTCTTGTTTGTCACCATAGCAACCCATTAGTTTTCACCTGTCACGTCACGCACCTGTTTCACGTTTTGAGTCACGCACCTGTTTTCGTTAATCATGTCTGTAGTATTTAAGTTCATTGTTTTCAGTTTGTCTTTCTGGTGACATCCCCACATTTATGCTCTGCACATTTCTGACACTTTTTTCATGTCCATCGTTCACGCTGCTCTTTTTGTCCATGCCAAGTAAGTTTTGTTTATTAATGCCACAGTTAGTGTTTTTTGTTGTTGTTCATAGTTTCTGCCTTTGTGCAAGTATTTGTTTTCATAGCCAAGTTGTTTCTCCGCCACTGTGCGCGCTTTTCGTTTGTACTTTTTTAAATAAATATGTTCTCACATTCCCGTCTCGCCCGAGCCAACTTTCCGTTGCCTTCTAGAAAAACTAAACCCCAGGACCAAGTCATGACATTTAGTTAAATGTAAGTTGGATCAAAGATCCCGTCTACTGCCCAAAACAACAATTCAAATCTGCCTGGTTAGGCTCTGTGTATGTCACGTGTGCCTTCCTTAGGTGAAGCCAGGTTTACAGCTATGTTGTTTTTATGCTGTTTGTTACTTATGCATGTTATGTTGCAGCTATTTAAAATAGTTTTGTCAATTTGTTCTGTCCTGAAACAAATTGGCCCTTTGAAACAATATCAAGAGACATTATTTAGGCCTGCCTTTGCCAGTCAGTCGGTCCGGCTTTTTTGTTTGCGTCACGCTCCTGTTACGTAAGTTTTGCTTGTCTCCTAACCCATGCTAAGTGTTTAGCTTCAAGTGCGATCGGCTCCTTGTTTCATCGGTTTGTTTTTCTGTTTTTGTACCTCTTTGATTTGTTCAAGATTAAATCATGTTCCTACCTGCAAGTCCTGTCCAGAGTCGTCCGTTTGCATCCCGGGAGAACAAACCGCGCAGTAAGCTGCAACCCCGCCGTAAATATTTGATGTTTCAACACTGGACTTACTGCAGCCTCAGAGGTGTGTAAAAACAAAAAACTACTTATGTCGATAGAAGACTATGCCAAAGGCCATGTTAGACAGGGAGCGCCCACATACAAAAAGGTGTTCTACATTTAAAACACTTCCTTTGTGGTCTACTTCAGTGTTTTTCAACCACTGAGCTACAGTCTGGTGTGCCGTGGGAGATTATCTAATTTCACCTATTTGGGTAAAAAATATTTTTTTGCAAACCAATAATTATAGTCTGCAAATGATGTGTTGTTGTTGAGTGTCGGTGTTGTCTAGAGCTCGGCAGAGTAACCGTGTAATACTCTTCCATATCAGTAGGTGGCAGCCGGCAGCTAATTGCTTTGTAGATGTCAGAAACAGCGGGAGACAGTGTGCAGGTAAAAAGGTATCTAATGCCATACTTGCCAACTTTGAGACCTCCGATTTCGGGAGGTGGGGGGTGGGGGGCGTGTTTGGGGGCGTGGTTAAGAGGGGAGGAGAATATTGACAGCTAGAATTCACCAAGTCAAGCATTCCATACATATATATATATATATATATATATATATATATATATATACATATACATCCTGAAAATATGCAAACAAAACTGTGTTTAGATAATTGATACTTCAAACTTGCATAAATAAATCTTAAGGAATATAACATAACTTGGCTTCTGAGAACTTCAAAATGTAATGAATAAAATGCTAAAGTTGTTGATAAACAAACAATTATTTTAATGATTAAATATGGTCATTTTAAATGAATTACTATGATCATTTAAAATTCATTATTTCAAACATGTTTTTTTTTATGTATAATTCTATGGCTGGATGTAATAAGGAGTCAGAAAAAGTACAAATAAAAATACAATTAATTTTTATGTTTTTAGCAAAATATAGTAACGATTTATTTAGGTTTTTTTTAAATTATTAAATATATTTATTTGTAGGTAAGATAAACATAATAACACAATTTATCTCTAGTCTGGATGATTTAGTTCTTGTCACCCGTCGTGAAAAAAGGCTGTCCTCACTCAGGTCCGCATGGAGCTGGAGGGGGCGTGGCCTCCAGCTCCGGCTGAAAATCGGGAGATTTTCGGGAGAATATTTGTCCCGGGAGGTTTTCGGGAGAGGCGCTGAATTTCGGGAGTCTCCCGGAAAATTCGGGAGGGTTGGCAAGTATGCTAATGCTCAAACCAAAAATAAACAAAAGGTGAGTGCCCCTAAGAAAAGCCATTGGAGCTTAGGGAAGGCTATGCAGAACGAAAACTAAAACTGAACTGGCTACAAAGTAAACAAAAACAGGAATGCTGGATGACAGCAAAGACTTACTGTGGAGCAAAGACGGCGTCCACAATGTACATTCGAACATGACAATCAACAATGTCCCCACAAAGAAGGATAAAAACAACTGAAATATTCTTGATTGCTAAAACAAAGTAGATGCGGGAAATAGCGCTCAGAGGAAGACATGAAACTGCTCCAGGAAAATACCAAAGAAAGAGAAAAAGCCACCAAAATTGGAGCGCAACACTACACACAGGAAAACAGCAAAAAAACTCAAAATAAGTCACGGCATGATATGACAGGTCGTGACAGTACGCCTACTTTGAGACAAGAGCTATAGATGCATGCTTGGTTATGGTTTAAAGTCATAGCCAACAATTGTGACAACGACTTTTTACTCTCAACTGAGTTTCGTATTGTAATGATTTCTGCTAGTGGTGTGCCTCTGGATTTTTTCAATGAAACAAATGTGCCTTGGTTCAAAAAAGGTTGACCAACACTGGTCTACTTAACATGTAATGGCAATGCTTTAGTCAAAATGTTGCATAGATTTTGTTTGACAGACCATTTTCAAGCCACTTTCTGACAGTGCCTTCAGAATGTGCCGTTTTGTAGGCAGTTTGAAATGATGTACCAGGCAAAGCCCCCTTTGACTGCATCTCCACTCCATCAGCCATGTTGTAGTTGTTAGCACTTCCATATCGAGTCTACTGACAAATGAACTATATACTAAACTCAGAGGTGGGTAGAGTAGCCAGAAATTGTACTCAAGTAAGAGTACTGTTACTTTAGAGATTTATTACTCAAGTAAAAGTAAGGAGTAGTCACCCAAATATTTACTTGAGTAAAAGTAAAAAGTATGTTGTGAAAAAACTACTCAAGTACTGAGTAACTAATGAGTAACATACACACTCATATATATATATATATATATATATATATATATATATATATATATATATATATATATATATATATATATATATATATATATATATATATATATATATACATATACATACATATACATTGATATATACAGTATATAATTTATATGTATTTATTTTGCTGTTTTTGTTTACATGTTAAAGGTGTTTTAATGAATATACATGCATGTTTAACATATAGATTCCTTTCTTTAATGAAGACTAGAATATAAGTTGGTGTATTACCTGATTCTGATGACTTGCGTTGATTGTAATCAGACAGTAGTGATGATAACGTCCACGTTTTCAAATGGAGGAGAAGAAAAGTTCCTCCTTTCTGTCTAATACCACATGAAAGTGGTGGGTTTTTGGCATCTTATTTGTCCAGCTTCCATATTCGTTTTTATACACTTTACAAGAAATATATTGGCGTCAAACTCCTTAGCTTGCTAGCTTGTTTGCGCTGGCGTTCGGAGACTCTTGTTTTGAAAGCGCAGGCGCGATGGAGGGGCACTTTTATTGTGAAGACAGGAACTGTGCAGTCAGTCTTTAGGCTTTTGACAGGATGTACGGTTGAAATAAAAAAGTATCTTTTTTCCTTCACACTTTTGATTGATTGATTGGAACTTTTATTAGTAGATTGCACAGTACAGTACACATTCCGTACAATTGACCACTAAATGGTAACACCCCAATAAGTTTTTCAACTTGTTTAAGTCAGGTCATGTGACCACCTGGCTCTGTTTGATTGGTCCAACGTCACCAGTGACTGCATCTGATTGGTGGAACGAAGTGAAACGTCACCAGTATGGCAGGCACTATGAAGGTCTGTCTGACAGACCAAAACAAACAAAGCGTGCATTAACAGATCGATAAAATTTAGTAGCGAGTAGCGAGCTGAATGTAGATAAAAGTAGCGGAGTAAAAGTAGCGTTCCTTCTCTATAAATATACTTAAGTAAAAGTAAAAGTATGTTGCATTAAAACTACTCTTAGAAGTACAATTTATCCCAAAAGTTACTCAAGTAGATGTAACGGAGTAAATGTAGCGCGTTACTACCCACCTCTGACTACACTATACACAACAGCGGAGGATTTTACATGCATGTGCATGTTCGAGCCAGTCTGCCCCACAACTAGAGGGTAGAGAAATAGAAAGGACGTATTGACTACAGCTTCGGAATACAACTGACTGTCGGACTCGCGCAAAGCTCTTTGGGTGAAGCTGTACCGTATATGAAGATATCTGCTGACGTAACAAAGGCAATATACGCCACTAAAGTCACACATTCCAAACAGCTTGTTTGAAGCAAGTTTGGTTGAAGGCAAGATTGTTTTACAAATATCTCCACCATGCCTCGATGGTTTGATTTCACATTTCGCGACTTATGGGGAACCCAAGTTCACAAAAACAGGTACCAAGCAAGTTGGGTTTTGCATAATATGGCCCCTTTAAAGGCCTACTGAAACCCACTACTACCGACCACGCAGTCTGATAGTTCATATATCAATGATATATCGGGTTAGCTTACTAAAGTGCAATTAATATTTCGCGCGAAATATCCTGCTGAAAACGTCTCGGTATGATGACGTCAGCGCGTGACGTCACGGATTGTAGCGGACATTTTGGGACAGCATGGTGGCCAGCTATTAAGTCGTCTGTTTTCATCGCAAAATTCCACAGTATTCTGGACATCTGTGTTGGTGAATCTTTTGCAATTTGTTCAATGAACAATGGAGACGGCAAAGAAGAAAGCTGTAGGTGGGAAGCGGTGTATTGCGGCAGGTGTTGTGCTGGATAACGCACCCCCGCCGTAGAATGCACCCCCTAAATGTTTTGCCGGATAACACAGCCGGTGTTTCATTGTTTACATTCCCGGAAGATGACAGTCAAGCTTTACCATTGGCCTGTGGAGAACTGGGACAACAGAGACTCTTACCAGGAGGACTTTGAGTTGGATACGCAGACGCGGTACCGTGAGTACGCATGCAGCTGCGGCTTCCAAACATGTGATCGCTTGCCCGTACATGCGTGCCGCTATGTGCATGTCACAGTCATGTCTGTGTGATCATGTTTTTGTTTTGGTCATGTTCGTTTTGGGTTTTGGACTTTTTGTGCACTTTTGTTTTGTCACCATAGCAACCATTAGTTTTCACCTGTCACGTCACGCACCTGCTTTCACTAATCATGTCCATAGTATTTAAGTTCATTCTTTTCAGTTTGTCGTTCTGACGACCTCCACATTTATGCTCTGTCCATTCTTTCCATGTCCATTCTTCATGCAACTATTTTTGTCCAAGGCAAGTAAGTTTTTGTTCCATGTTTATAGTCTTTTTGTTTCATAGTTTGTTCTCCGCCATTGTGCGTGCTTTTCGTTTGTACTTTTTTGCTATAGTCTTTTGGTTTCATAGTTTATTCTCCGCCACTGTGCGCGCTTTTCGTTTATTCCTTTTTTTTTGATAATAATAAATAAATCATGTACCTTCATTCCCGTCTCGCCCGAGCCAACTTTCCGTTGCATCCCGGAAAAGCTAACACCCAAGACCAAGTCTTGACAGTCACGTACGTAACTTTGGGGACTTTGGGGAAATATATGTGCTGTATGAACTTTGGGGAGGTGAACGGTACTTTGGGCTGTGGGATTGAGTGTGTTGTGCAGGTGTTTGAGTTGTATTGGCGGGTTATATGGACGGGAGGGGGGAGGTGTTTGTTATGCGGGATTAATTTGTGGCATATTAAATATAAGCCTGGTTGTGTTGTGGCTAATAGAGTATATATATGTCTTGTGTTTATTTACTGTTTTAGTCATTCCCAGCTGAATATCAGGTCCCACCCGCCTCTCACAGCATCTTCCCTATCTGAATCGCTCCCACTGCCCTCTAGTCCTTCACTCTCACTTTCCTCATCCACGAATCTTTTATCCTCGCTCAAATTAATGGGGAAATCGTCGCTTTCTCGGTCCGAATCGCTCTCGCTGCTGGTGGCCATGATTGTAAACAATGTGCAGATGTGAGGAGCTCCACAACCTGTGACGTCACGCTACTCGTCTGCTACTTCCGGTACAGGCAAGGCTTTTTTTTATCAGCGACCAAAAGTTGCGAACTTTATCGTCGATGTTCTCTACTAAATCCTTTCAGGAAAAATATGTCAATATCGCGAAATGATCAAGTATGACACATAGAATGGACCTGCTATGCACCGTTATTGATTTAAGTAAAGTCTGAATGTCTTTAAAACAGTTAGCTCCATCTTTTGACACTTCTTCCACTCCTGTCCTTGCACACTACACCGCTACAACAAAGATGATGGGGAGAAGACGCTGTCGAAGGTGAGCCACGTAAATAAGACCGCCCACAAAACGGCGCATCCGGAAGCGACTGTCAGAAAGCGGCTTGAAGATGATCTGTAAAACATAATCTATGCAACATTTTGACCAAAGAACCACTATTACATGTTATGTAGACCACAAGGAAGTGTTTTACATTTAGAAAAAATAAATAAAAATATGACTCCTTTAATGCACCCTATAATCGATATATAATAACCGAAATTAGACCATTCTTTAGCAGTGCGCCTTATAATCTGGTGTGCAACATGATAATATAAAATAACGTACTGTTTTCTTCGGACTATAAGGCGCATTTAAAATATTTTTTTTCCCCTAAAACTCGGTGTGCCTAATGAAAGGAATAATTCTGGTTGTGCTTACCGACCTCGAAGCAATTTTATTTGGTACATGGTGTAATGATAACTGTGACCAGTAGATGGCAGTCAAACATAAGAGACACGTGTAGACTGCAATATGATGGCAATATGACTCAAGTAAACAACACCAACATTTTATATGTTATATTGAAAATATATAACATGACACATAGCGCTCAAAAATCTATCAAAATGTTTTAGTACGACTTTGGTAAGCTATGAAGCCGCACCGCTTGATGGATTATCGGCGCATTAAACATACGAGTATTATTATGGTGTGTGTATAAGGTAAGACATATTATCTGGCGTTTTGTTTCGCAATATTATGCAAAAGCAACTTTTCTTATCTTCTTGTACCTGCTGATCTGTATTTGGGATCTGCATAAGTCCTGAAAATGTGCGCGTGTCCGCCTTTGTAGTCCTCTATCTTTTCGTTATGGGACATTCATCCTCCGCTGTTGCCATTTCTAATATAAAGTAGTGTAAAGTTCTTACTTATATCTGTCAGTAAACTCGCCATGAAAGCGCCAAAACATACCGGTGTAGTGAGTTGTATATTATTCACCCAAGGAACTTTAGTTATTAGAGAGTTCTGGTCGGACAGTTTTTCACGGGACATGAGGAGATGCTGCCCCGTTATTGATTGAAGTTTAAATAAGAAAATCGCATTTCAGTAGGCCTTTTAGGATTGTTCACCCAAAATTCGCGCCGTGGATGAAGGTGGGCAATGACAGACTAAGGTCGAGGGGAAGATTGCCGTCCTGCGAATTCTTCAGCATTATTCTGCTTCATTAGACAACAGGATCAAAACAGGAGTTCCGAACATTAGCTCATCCTTCATAATATTTACTGAATAACAACTGACGGACTAATTGATCATTAAGGAAATGTATTCAAATGCCTATTCCTAGTCATCCTCGACCGCTGCCCTTGGAATACTAAATGGGTATTTGCTATTGCAAATGCATACACTGGAGACCTATAGCTCTAAACAACTGCTTAAGATTAGTAATGCACATACTAAAATGCTGGGATTGTTTTTGTCCAGCTGGTTTCAACTAACTCAAAGTGTCATTTTTTTTTTTTTTTTTGCTTCTGCAGATTTTTAACTTTCTTTCTCTTTATTATGTGGGCCTCTTTTTGTTCAGCTGCCAAACATGTACAGCTTTGGTCCTGTGCACTTAAGCAGATGTCAAGTTCTGTACATAGCGTAAAATCAGAGAGCGCTTCAATCGACATCAGCACTATTCACGCACTCTTGATCTAGAGACAGAACAGGCTTTGGACCTTCAATGCAATTGCTCACTAACGGCTATTTGTTAAAACAGTTGTCTAGCTTAAACACCATTTTTTAAAATATATTTTAGCATCTTGTCAGTTTTCTCATTTTGCTGCTCCTGTCCAAAAATTTGATTGAATAATTTGTATGGCTCTTGCCCTCCAGATTTTAAATAATTCACACACAGCACAGTTTCCATTTAGTTTTAATGAGTCCCAGAGGCAGTTTAAAACCATTTTAGTTTGTTTATTTCACAGACCCCCGTTATGTGCTTCAACCCAGCCTTTCCTAAATTAGCATTTTCTGCCAGCCTGTGAAGCAAATTATTGCTATACGTTCTTGGTCTGTCCTGGTCAGACCTACCGACGAACTTAAACACTCCAAAATGGTCTGTAACTTTTAGGATGTAGTAAGCACATCCCTTGATTGCTTAAAAGCAAATCCAACAAGCAAAAAGAAACATCATCATCATGGAATACAAGGCCTGTTTGCAGACACAAATGATCAGGGGAGTATTCCAGGTAGGAGGTACATATATGTTTTTTTTAATTTAGAAGCAATTCCCTGGTAAAAACGCACAGGGAAGCATCTGAAAATAATATTTTTTATTTGCTTTAATTATATCTGACATGCAAAATCAATGCAAATCACTTAGTAACCATATATATATATATATATATATATATATATATATATATATATATATATATATATATATATACTGTATATATACTGTATATATATATATATATATATATATATATATATATATATATATATATATATATATATGTACTGTATATGTATATATATATATATATATATATATATATATATATATATATATACACCGTATTTTCCGCACAATAAGGTGCACCTTCTATGAATGGCCTATTTTAAAACTTAGTTCATATATAAGGCGCATCGCATTATAAGGCGCATAAAATAGACGCTACAGTAGAGGCTGGGGTTGCGAAACCTGTTGTAGCTCAATATTGGTCCATATATAAGGCGCACCGGATTATAAGGCGCACTGTCAGCTTTTGAGAAAATTTGAGATTTTTAGGTGTGCCTTATAGTGTGGAAAATACGGTATATATATATATATATATATATATATATACCGTATTTTCCGCACAATAAGGCGCACCGGATTATAAGGTGCACCTTCTATGAATGGCCTATTTTAAAACTTAGTTCATATATAAGGCGCACCGCATTATAAGGCGCACCGCATTATAAGGCGCATAGAATAGACGCTACAGTAGAGGCTGGGGTTGCGAAACCTGTTGTGGCTCAATATTGGTCCATATATAAGGCGCACTGTCAGCTTTTGAGAAAATTGGAGGTTTTTAGGTGTGCCTTATAGTGTGGAAAATACGGTATATATATATATATATATATATATATATATATATATATATATATATATATATATATATATTTATACTGCATATATATACACCGTATTTTCCGCACAATAAGGCGCACCGGATTATAAGGTGCACCTTCTATGAATGGCCTATTTTAAAACTTAGTTCATATATAAGGCGCACCGCATTATAAGGCGCACCGCATTATAAGGCGCATAGAATAGACGCTACAGTAGAGGCTGGGGTTGCGAGACCTGTTGTGGCTCAATACTGATCCATATATAAGGCGCACCGGATTATAAGGCGCACTGTCAGCTTTTGAGAAAATTGGAGGTTTTTAGGTGTGCCTTATAGTGTGGAAAATACGTTATATATATATATATATATATATATATATATATATATATATATATATATATATATATATATATATATATATACATATATACATACTGTATATATATACCGTATTTTCCGCACAATAAGGCGCACCAGATTATAAGGTGCACCTTCTATGAATGGCCTATTTTAAAACTTAGTTCATATATAAGGCGCACCGCATTATAAGGCGCATAGAATAGACGCTACAGTAGAGGCTGGGGTTGCGAGACCTGTTGTGGCTCAATATTGGTCCATATATAAGGCGCACCGGATTATAAGGCGCACTGTCAGCTTTTGAGAAAATTGGAGGTTTTTAGGTGTGCCTTATAGTGTGGAAAACACGGTATATATATATATATATATATATATATATATATATATATATATATATATATATATATATATATATATATATATATGTATTTATATATATACTGTATCTATGTATGTGTGTATATATATACATATATATATATATATATATATATATATATATATATATATATATATATATATATATATATATACTGTATATATGTATGTGTATATATATATATATATATATATATATATATATATATATATATATATATATATATATATATACTGTATATATGTATGTGTATATATATATATATATATATATATATATACATACAGTACAGGCCAAAAGTTTGGACGCACCTTCTCATTTCAATGCATTTTCTGTATTTTCGTGACTATTTACCTTGTAGATTGTCACTGAAGGCATCAAAACTATGACACCTGTGAAGTGAAAACCATTTCAGGTGACTACCTCTTGAAGCTCATCGAGAGAATACCAAGAGTGTGCAAAACAGTAATCAGAGCAAAGGGTGGCTATTTTGAAGAAACTAGAATATAAAACATGTTTTCATCTATTTCACTTTTTTTTGTTAAGTACATAACTCCACATGTGTTCATTCATAGTTTTGATGCCTTCAGTGACAATCTACAATGTAAATAGTCGCGAAAATAAAGAAAACCCATTGAATGAGAAGGTATGTCCAAACTTTTGGCCTGTACTGTATTTATGTATAAAATAATAAGTAATAATAAATACAATTCAACTTAAAAAAAAATAAAAAATGTTTCGTGCTCGTGTGGCGTGGAACCCAGGATGCAGAAGTGGACGCCAGAGAGCCATTTAGCAAATTTTAATAGCCAGTTGGGATAACCAAAAGATTGGTGGCGATGGAGGAAGCACACTATCGAAAATACAACAAAACTAAACTGGTGGTCACGACAGTAAAACAGCTGGGCAAACGAGGCAGGGGTAGACGTCGATGCCAGATTGATTTGGAGCCTTGTAAGGGGAAGCAGAACCAGAAAGGTCCGTGTGGAAGTAGCCGTGTAAGTGCCAGGAACAGAGTCATAATGCATGAGAAACCAGCAACTCCCAGCTGCCACCAATCAGCCTAAATAGCACCAGTGCTGATTAGTGGCTGGTGTGCCCACTTGCTGTACCACCAGTGGATCGCTCCACTGCAGTAGAGAGAGAGAGAAGGAGAGCAAGAACACCAGGCAGCAGGTGACCCTCACAACAGATTCAATCATGAGTGATTGAATATCTGAAAATAAGGTAAAATAAATATATTATATATTCCGTCCTATCTTGTCGATTGCATTGTAACATATGTGCCGGCAAGAAATCTGCGTTCAAAGAACTCCGGCTTATTAGTGATTCCCAGAGCCCAAAAAAAGTCTGTGGGCTATAGAGCGTTTTCTATTGGGGCTCCAGTACTATGGAATGCCCTCCCGGTAACAATTAGAGATCCTACCTCAGTAGAAACATTTAAGTCCCATCTTAAAACTCATTTGTATACTCTAGCCTTTAAATACCCCCCCTGTTAGACCAGTTGATCTGCCGTTTCTTTTCTTTTCTCCTCTGCTCCCCTTTTCCTTGTGGAGGGGGGGCACAGGTCCGGTGGCCATGGATGAAGTGCTGGCTGTCCAAAGTCGGGACCCGGGGTGGACCGCTTGCCTGTGCATCGGCTGGGAACATCTCAGCGCTGCTGACCCGTCTCCGCTCGGGATGGTGTCCTGCTGGCCCCACTATGGACTGGACTCTTACTATTATGTTGGATCCACTATGGACTGGACTCTCACAATATTATGTCAGACCCACTCGACATCCATTGCTTTCGGGCTCCCCTAGAGGGGGGGGGGGGGTTACCCACATATGCGGTCCTCTCCAAGGTTTCCCATAGTCATTCACATCGACGTCCCACTGGGGTGAGTTTTTCCTTGCCCTTATGTGGGCTTTGTACCGAGGATGTCGTTGTGGCTTGTGCAGCCCTTTGAGACACTTGTGATTTAGGGCTATATAAATAAACATTGATTGATTGATTGATTGATATTTACTTTTTGCCAACTGCATATAGCACATATTTTAGTTGTATTTACAATACTGACAACCAAATAATGTACTTTTATGATATTGTTGTGAATGTTATTGTTAGGTGAGTGGCAGTCGAGATACAAAATTAAGTTGAATAAAAATATATTTTTTAGCAGTGTTATATACCGTATTTTCCGAACTATAAGGCACACTTAAAATCCTTTTTTTTCCTCAAAACTCAACAGTGCGCCTTATAACCCGGTGCGCCTAATGTACGGAATATTTCTGGTTTTGCTTACCGACCTCGAAGCAATTTTATTTGGTACGTGGTGTAATGATAAGTGTGACCAGTAGATGGCAGTCAAACATTAGAGATATGTGCAGACTGCACTATAATGGCAATATGACTCAAGTAAAGATTATGGTCAATTGAAAATATAGATCATTACACATACTTGCCAACCTTGAGACCTCCAATTTCGGGAGGTGGGGGTGGGAGTGGGGGGTCGTGGTTGGGGCGGGGGCGTGGTTGGGGGCGTGGTTAAGAGGGGAGGAGTATATTTACAGCTAGAATTCACCAAGTCAAGTATTTCATATATATATATATATATATATATATATATATATATATACATATATATATATATATATATCCCCGCGACCCCGAAGGGAATAAGCGGTAGAAAATGGGTGGATGGATATATATATATATATATATATATATATATATATATATATATATATGGTAAATTTTAAATGTGCTTTATAAATAAAGTTGATTTGATATACATAAGAAATACTTGACTTTCAGTGAATTCTAGCTATAAATATATATTTATTTTATTTACATATATATATATATATATATATATATATATATATATATATATATATATATATATATATATATATATATATATATATATATATAAATAAAAGAAATACTTGAATTTCAGTGTTCATTTATTTACACATATACACACACATAACACTCATCTACTCATTGTTGAGTTAAGGGTTGAATTGTCCATCCTTGTTCTATTCTCTGTCACTATTTGATGCATTGCTGTGTGGCACGCACAAAAGTGCTTTCATCAAATGCACTAGATGGCAGTATTGTCCTGTTCAAGAGTGTCACAACATTGCTGTTTACGGCAGACGAACTGCTTTACGGTAGACGAAAACATGACTGCTGTTGTTGTGTTGTGTTGCCGCGCTGGGAGGACATTAATGAAACTGCCTAACAATAAACCCACATAAGAAACCAAGAACTCGCCCTCGATCATTCTACAGTTATAATGATTGGGCAGGAACGTTGTTTATATTGTGGGAAAGCAGACTCAGGTCCGCCTGAATTTCGGGAGATTTTCGGGAGAAAATTTGTCCCAGGAGGTTTTCGGGAGAGGCGCTGAATTTCGGGAGTCTCCCGGAAAATCCGGGAGGGTTGGCAAGTATGTCATTACACACGGCACTCACAAATCTATTAAAATGATGTAGAATGACTTTGGTGAGCTATGAAGCCGCACCGCTTGATGGATTGCCGGCGCGTTAAACATACGAGTATTATTATGGTGTGTGTATAAGGTAAGAATAGTTTTATAATACACCTGACGGTGCAACCTGGACACATCATCAGTGATTCTCCCGGGGTCATACGGTGTTTCGGGTCTTAATCAAACACCCTCTCCCGGGCGACCCAGCTGAGGGTGATCAGTCCCTCGACTTGTGTCCAGGTAGCGCTCTACGCCACGCGCCCCCCCTCCGACGGTCTGCCCTGGGGCTGCGCCGGTGGTGCTTGGAGGTTCTGGGCACTGTGGGGAGTGTCCGGGCCTGGATCCTCCTCCGTCTCATCAGGTACCGTACAGGGTACTGGCACTGTGCGTTGCACCACGGGTTTCTCTAGGCAGCCTATCTTGGTCTTATGTATCTTCAGGGTTTTTCGTAGGACTGTATGGGTGCTCCTTTGCGAGAGCTGCAGCTTGGGATGCTACCCCTCCCTGCCCCGGTTGCCGTCTTTCCGGGCTGTCAACTGTCTCTCCAGTTGTCACGACTCTTTCGGGGTTCTCATCCAGCCTCTTCCTGGAAGTCAATGGCGATGCCATACTAGAATAGTTTTATAATACACCTCACGGTGCATATTATATTATCTGGCGTTTTGTTTCGCAAAATTATGCAAAAGCAACTTTTCTTACCTTCTCGTACTTGCTGATCTGTATTTGGGATCTGCATAAGTCCTGCCAACCCTGTAGTCGATAAGCTTCTTCTTTTTTTCTATCTTCTTGTAATGGGACATTCATCCTCCGCTGTTGCCATTTCTAATACAAAATAGCGTAAAATTATTTCTTATATCCGTCAGTAAACTCGCCATGAAAGCGTTAAAACATACCGGTATAGTGAGTTTATATTATTCGCCCAAGGAACTTTAGTTATTAGGGTTCCAGTCCGGTTTTTCACAGGACACATTTCCTTGTTGTTGTTTCCGGATGAGAAGATGCTGCTCCGTTATTGATTGAAGTAAAGTCTGAATGTCATTAACAGTTAGCTCCATCTTTTGACACTTCTTCCACCCCCGTCCTTGCACACTACACCGCTACAACAAAGATGCCCACAAAACGGCGCATCCGGAAGAGAATGTCAGGAAGCGGCTTGAAGATGATCTGTAAAACATAATCTATGCAACATTTTGACCAAAAAAAACACCATTACATGTTATGTAGACCACAAGGAAGTGTTTTCAATTAAAAAAAAAATAAATAATATGACTCCTTTAATGCGCCCTATGGTCCGGAAAATACAGAACTGTTATCTCCCGACAATACATTTTCACGATTGACTTTTCTGACATCGGGGGCGGTACCTCTGGATTGGCAGACCGGGGTGGTGGTTCCTCTCTTTAAGAAGGGGAACCGTAGGGTGTGTTCTATCTATCATGGGATCACACCCCTCAGCCTTCCCGGTAAGGTCTATTCAGGTGTACTGGAGAGGAGGCTACGCCGGATAGTCGAACCTCGGATTCAGGAGGAACAGTGTGGTTTTCGTCCTGGTCGTGGAACTGTGGACCAGCTCTATACTCTCGGCAGGGTCCTTGAGGGTGCATGGGAGTTTGCCCAACCAGTCTACATGTATTTTGTGGACTTGGAGAAGTCATTCGACCGTGTCCCTCGGGAAGTCCTGTGGGGAGTGCTCAGAGAGTATGGGGTATCGGACTGTCTGATTGTGGCAGTCCCTGTATGCTCAGTGCCAGAGCTTGGTCCGCATTGCCGGCAGTAAGTCGGACACGTTTCCAGTGAGGGTTGGACTGCGCCAAGGCTGTCCTTTGTCACCGATTCTGTTCATAACTTTTATGGACAGAATTTCTAGGCGCAGTCAAGGTGTTGAGGGGATCTGGTTTGGTGGCTGCAGGATTAGGTCTCTGCTTTTTGCAGATGATGTGGTCCTGATGGCTTCATCTGGCCAGGATCTTCAGCTTTCACTGGATCGGTTTGCAGCCGAGTGTGAAGCGACTGGGATGAGAATCAGCATCTCCAAGTCCGAGTCCATGGTTCTCGCCCGGAAAAGGGTGGAGTGCCATCTCCGGGTTGGGGAGGAGATCTTGCCCCAAGTGGAGGAGTTCAAGTACCTCGGAGTCTTGTTCACGAGTGAGGGAAGAGTGGATCGTGAGATCGACAGGCGGATCGGTGCGGCGACTTCAGTAATGCAGACGCTGTATCGATCCGTTGTGGTGAAGAAGGAGCTGAGCCGGTAGGCAAAGCTCTCAATTTACCGGTCGATCTACGTTCCCATCCTCACCTATGGTCATGAGCTTTGGGTTATGACCGAAAGGACAAGATCACGGGTACAAGCGGCCAAAATTAGTTTCCTCCGCCGGGTGTCGGGGCTCTCCCTTAGAGATAGGGTGAGAAGCTCTGCCATCCGGGGGGAGCTCAAAGTAAAGCCGCTGCTCCTCCACATCGAGAGGAGCCAGATGAGGTGGTTCGGGCATCTGGTCAGGATGCCACCCGATCGCCTCCCTAGGGAGGTGTTTAGGGCACGTCTGACCGGTAGGAGGCCGCGGGGAAGACCCAGGACACGTTGGGAAGACTATGTCTCCCGGCTGGCCTGGGAACGCCTCGGGGTCCCACAGGAAGAGCTGGACGAAGTGGCTGGGGAGAGGGAAGTCTGGGCTTCCCTGCTTAGGCTGCTGCCCCCGCGACCCGACCTCGGATAAGCGGAAGAAGATGGATGGATGGACTTTTCTTAATTATTCATTAATTAATTCTGGAATGCTCCCCACCCCCAGGGCTCTCCAGTATTCTGTCATCAGCTCTGTATACAATTTCCATATTACTGATGATTCCAGTGAAATGTCTGTGGTTGTTTCTGTCCATGCAATGCGGAACATTTTTCTTCAGAACCACATTTCAGTTGCCTCTAAAACAAACAAGCCATCATAAAGCAGTGCCAAGAACCATTAAACAGGATGGTTGAGCACAGCCACACCAGGCCTGGAGTGAAACACTGGTCTCATCTCTCTCATCACGTTATTAAAAGTCTGAGCCTAGAAGCGTAGAAGGTTTGGCAGAGGATTATTATTTCAAGCCCTCTGCAAAATAAATCAATCCTTTATCAAAGTCTGCAGTCGCCATGAAGTGCATAATCAAATTGAACAGTGTTCTAGGCTAGTATCCTGTTAATGTGCTATTAAACGGGGCTATTGCACAACTGCGAGGGGAAGACGGCTCAACTATAGCCTGTCATGCAGACAATTGAGAAATATCCCATAAATTTTGCAATGTGAAACATTTACCCCCTCAAGAATTTGGCTTTGAGGAATTTTCAAAAGAATGCATGTAACTGTTCGACAGTATATCATCCAAACTCCAGGTGTGTCGAAAAGACATCAAGAACTGGATGAATTCTTACTACAAAACTCGGATACAAAAAAAATGATAGTCCCTGGCTCCCAGCACCTCAGAGGCTAGGATCTGTAATGATCTAACAGCTCTAGATGGCTTTGCATTTGCCCCCAGCAGCAAAGTAAGGAACCCTGGTGTTACGTTTGATCAGGATCCGACCTTTAATTCCCACCTACAGTACATCAGTTCAGTTCATTTTATTCCGGTATATATATATATATATATATATATATATATATATATATATATATATATATATATATATATACAAAACCAAAATCCAGTGAAGTTGGCATGTTGTGTAAATCGTAAATAAAAACAGAATACAATGATTTGCAAATCCTTTTCAACCTGTATTCAATTGAATAGACTGCAAAGACGAGATACCTCATTGGGTATAAAAGCGGCTTCCATGAAATGCTCAGTCATTCACAAACCAGGATAGGGCGAGGGTCACCACTTTGTCAACAAATGCGTGAGCAAATTGTTTAAGAACAACATTTCTCAACGAGCTTTTGCAAGGAATTTAGGGATTTCACCATCTACGGTCCGTAATATCATCAAAAGGTTCAGAGAATCTGGAGAAATCACTGCACGTAAGCAAGGCTAAAAAAACAACATTGAATGTCCGTGACCTTAGATCCCTCAGGCGGTACTGCATCAAAAACCGACATCAGTGTGTAAAGGACATCACCACATGGGCTCAGGAACACTTTAAAAAACTAGTGTCAGTAACTACATTCGGTTGCTACATCTGTAAGTGCAAGTTAAAACTGTACTATGCAAAGCAAAAAACATTTATCAACAACACCCAGAAACACCGCCGGCTTTGCTGGGCCCGAGCTCATTTAAGATGGACTGATGCAAAGTGGAAAAGTGTTCTGTGGTCTGACGAGTCTACATTTCAAATTATTTTTGGAAACTGTGGACGTCGTGTCCTCCGGAACGAAGAGGAAAAGAACCATCCGGGTTATTATAGGCGCAAAGTTCAAAAGCCAGCATCTGTGATGGTATGGGGGTGTATTAGTGCCAAAGACATGGGTAACTTACACATCTGTGAAGGCACCATTAACGCTGAAAGGTACATACAGGTTTTGGAGCAACATATGTTGCCATCCAAGCAACATTATCATGGACGCCCCTGCTTATTTCAGCAAGACAATGCCAAGCCACGTCTTACAACAGCGGGGTTTCATAGTAAAAGAATGCAGGTACTAAACTGGCCTGCCTGTAGTCCAGACCTGTCTCCCATTAAAAATGTGTGGCGCATTATGAAGCCTAAAATACCACAACGGAGACCCCCGGACTGTTGAACAACTTAAGCTGTACATCAAGCAAGAATGGGAAAGAATTCCACCTGAGAAGCTTAAAAAATTGGTCTTCTCAGTTCCCAAACATTTACTGAATTTTGTAAAAAGGAAAGGCCATGTAACACAGTGGTAAAAATGCCCCTGTGCCAACTTTTTTGCAATATGTTGCTGCCATTGAATTATAAGGTAATGATTATTTGCAAAACAAAAAACTAGTTCCTCAGTTCGAACACTAAGTATTCTTGTCTTTGCATTTTATTCAATTAAATATTACACAACGTGCCAACTTCACTGGTTTTGGGTTATATATATATATATATATATATATATATATATATATATATATATATATATATATATATATATATATATATATATATATATATAAATAAAGGTATAAATATACATATATATATATATATATAAATATATATATATATATATATATATATATATATATATATATATATATATATATATATATATATATATATATATATATATATTTATATGTATTTATGATTTTTTTCACTCCTTGTGTTCTGTATACACCACTTAAAGTTTTTACACATTGGGTCTCAAACCCTGAGCCGCACACGACCAAAAGTCCAGTGCCCAGCCGCACCCGGCACACATCCCACTGCCCTCAAGCTGCGAGCCACACGGCAAAACCCACAAGGTGTGTGTGCCATGACACGACTAACAAAACTGCCAGCTCTGTTAGAATTGGCACTTCAAACTGTCCTTTTCATCGGGTCGGTCACATCTTGACATTTTGGGACCAAGTTCAATATGCATCGATGCACTAACCCAGTCAGGGACCCCCGATTTTGACAGCGGAGTGCAAAGATTGGTGTTCATAGCTGTCAATAAAAAACAGCTCAGCTTTATCTAGCAAATGTGTACTTTTTCTCTCTCGGCTGCGTCGTTTAGTCCCTACTGCTCGAAGTGGGGCGAGACCAGTGTACTACTACTGAGCTAAGACCACAGGCAGTCTCTAGGATCACCAGCACTTACTTGATGTTGACTGGCCTATTTACACTCGCGCAGATGTGCACGCGCACGTTGCTAAGGAGATGTATCTATGAACTAAATTATCTTTAAAACGTGTGATATTTTTGCATTGTTGCTGTTCTGTTTTTTTTCTTTGTTTGTTTTATACATCACTTTGTGTTTGCCACATGCCTGTGCATAAACAGTGATATATAAATAACGTTTGATTTGATTTGTTGAGTATAATCATGATTTTTTTTTTTCAAACTGTTTTCAGGCGAGTGTGTGTGTGTGTGCTTGAATTTTACTATTTGTTTACTATTTGTAAACACTTCGTCTATTTATGTCCTCCTTTAGTCTATCCTTTTCTTTGGGCTTTGTAATTTTATTCGCTAGAGTAGGCCCTACATTTACAAAAAATATATACAATTAATTATTTTTTGCTTTATTCATTACTCGCGGTTTTATGTAAATTATTATACATCAACTGTGTTTACCAATAATTTAGCTTAAAAACATATTTTTTTTTCAATCATTCGAGTACATTCGGGTACCGTATTTTCCGCACTATAAGGCGCACCGGATTATTAGCCGCACCTTCTATGAATTACATATTTCATAATTTTGTCCACCAATAAGCCGCCCCGGACTATAAGCCGCGCCTACGCTGCGCTAAAGTGAATGTCAAAAAAACGCTGCGCTAAAGTGAATGTCAAAAAAACAGTCAGATAGTTCAGTCAAACTTTAATAATATATTGAAAACCAGCGTTCTAACAACTCTGTCCCAAAATGTACGCAAATGTGCAATCACAAACATAGTAAAATTCAAAATGGTGTAGAGCAATAGTAACATAATGTTGCTCGAACGTTAATGTCACAACACACAAAATAAACATAGCGCTCACCTTCTGAAGTTATTCTTCATTCGTAAATCCTTCGAATTCTTCGTCTTCGGTGTCCGAATTGAAAAGTTGCGCAAGCGTGGTATCCAAAATGGCCGGTTCCGTCTCGTCGAAGTCATCGGGAGTCAGTGTCGCTGTTGTTCTGTGAATCCTGCCTTCCGGAAAGCTCGGACCACAGTTGTGACCGAAATATCTGCCCAGGCATTTACGATCCACTGGCAAATGTTGGTGTATGTCGTCCGGCGCTGTCTGCCCGTCTTAGTGAAGGTGTGTTCGCCTTCGGAGCTGTGTGAAAAAAGCCACCCGGCCTCTTCGCGTAAACTTCCCTTAACCACTCGCTCATCTTTTCTTCATCCATCCATCCCTTCGAGTTAGCTTTTATGATGACGCCGGCTGGAAAGGTCTCTTTTGGCAAGGTCTTCCTTTTGAATATCACCATGGGTGGAAGTTAGCATGGCAAGCTAGAACCACAGTGAAGGATGACTTCTCATTCCCTGTGGTGCGAATATTCACCGTACGTGCTCCCGTTCCACAGTGCGGTTCACAGGAATATCAGTTGCTGTGAAATACGGTAGTAATCCGTGTGCGGATGGAGAGATTGCGTCTTTTTATGAACCGGATCGCTTAGTAGGAGCCATTTTGTGGTCTTTACAGATGTAAACAGGAAATGAAACGTACGGTGATATCCGCGCGTTTTTTCTTCTTCTTCCGGGGGCGGGTAGAAGAAGAAGCGCTTCCTGTTCTATGGGGGCGGGTGCTTTCCTTGGCGGTTGCTTGCGTAGAAGAAGAAGCGCTTCCTGTTCTACCGGGAAAAAAGATGGCGGCTGTTTACCGAAGTTGCGAGATCGAAACTTTATGAAAATGAATCGTAATAAAGCGCACCGGGTTATAAGGCGCACTGTCAGCTTTTGAGAACATTTGTGGTTTTTAGGTGCGCCTTATAGTGCGGAAAATACGGTAGTCTTGTGTAATGCAGTATTTTGTGTCTATTTAGGTATGGTTAACCTGAGTGCTGAAATCGTGGAAAAATATATGTTCTTAGCGCGCCTGAAATGGGCTGTCTGCACTCTCAAAGTGCATGTTGTTGCCAAATGTATTTCATATGCTGTAAACCTAGTTCATAGTTGTTAGTTTCCTTTAATGCCAAACAAACACATACCAATCGTTGGTTAGAAGGCGATCGCCGAATTCGTCCTCGCTTTCTCCCGTGTCGCTGGCTGTCGTGTCGTTTTCGTCGGTTTCGCTTGCATACGGTTCAAACCGATATGGCTCAATAGCTTCAGTTTCTTCTTCGATTTCGTTTTCGCTACCTGCCTCCACACTACAACCATCCGTTTCAATACATGCCTAATCTGTTGAATCGCTTAAGCCGCTGAAATCCGAGCTAATGTCGCTATACCTTGCTGTTCCTTCCGCCATGTTTGTTTGTATTGGCATCACTGTGTGACGTCACAGGAAAATGGACGGGTGTATATCATACTTGCCAACCCTCCCGGATTTTCAGGGAGACTCCCGAAATTCAGCGCCTCTCCCGAAAACCTCCCGGGACAAATTTTCTCCCGAAAATCTCCCGAAATTCAGGCGCAGCTGGAAGCCACGCCCCCTCCAGCTCCATGCGGACCTGAGTCCGCTTTCCCACAATATAAAGAACGTCTACAGTAAAGCAGTCCGTCTGCCGTAAACAGCAATGTTGTGACACTCTTAAACAGGACAATACTGCCATCTAGTGCATTTGATGAAAGCACTTTTGTGCGTGCCACACAGCAATGCATCATCAGAGAGGGTTCAGCATGGTTAGAAAGATAGTGACAGAGAATAGAACAAGGATGGACAATTCAACCCTTAACTCAACAATGAGTAGATGAGTGTTATGTGTGTGTATATGTGTAAATAAATGAACACTGAAATTCAAGTATTTCTTTTATTTATATATATATATATATATATATATATATATATATATATATATATATAGCTAGAATTCACTGAAAGTCAATTTTTTTCTTATATACATATATATATATATATATATATATATATGTATGTGTGGGAAAAAAAATCACAAGACTATTCCATCTCTACAGGCCTGTTTCATGAGGGGGGGTACCCTCAATCATCAGGAGATTTTAATGGGAGCATTCACATACCATGGTTTATATAGGGCACAGAGTGGGTGGGTACAGGCTGGCCTAGGGGCGTGGTGATTGGCTCATGTGTTACCTAGGAGGTGTTTCCGTCTATGGCGGCATGCTGTTACAATTTCGCTGCGCTTGTTGAGGGATGACAGGTCTGGACGGTAAATAATAAACAGTTTCTCTTTCAAGCATAGGTTGCATCTTTTATTACCACTATTGTAAGGTGTGCTGGATGCAAGAATTTGCCATGTTATTGAATATTCAACATTATTGTCTTTGAGGTCCCAAATGTGTTTGCTGAGTTCTGTGGTATTTCGCAGGTTTTTGTTCATGAAAGAAGCCTTGTGATTGTTCCATCTGGTTTTGAATTCTCCCTCGGTTAATCCTACATATGTGTCGGATGTGTTAATGTCCTTGCGTATTACCTTAGATTGGTAGACAACTGATGCTTGTAAGCACCCCCCGTTGAGAGGGCAATCAGGTTTCTTTCGACAGTTACAGCCTTTGTTGGTTTTGGAGTCGCTCTGTCTGGGGGCCGACGGCTCATTTGCAATTGTTTTGTTGTGGTTTGAGATGATTTGTCGTATATTGTTCATGCAGCTGTAGCTCAATTTAATGTTGTTCTTGTTGAATACTTTTCTTAGGGTGTTGTCTTTGGGAAAGTGTTTGTCAATCAGATTGAGGAATTTGTGTCCAATGTTAGTTGAGACGTTTTTGCTGTATGGGGGGTTGTACCAGATGATGTCGTTTCGTTTTCTGTTCTTTTTTGGCTGGTTTCCTGGCGTGGGTTCATAGGTGAGGGTGAAATTGTATCCGCTTTCATCAAGGGCTTTTTGGTACGGGGGGGTTGCTTGGTCAAATTCAGCTTTGCTAGATGACAGCATCGATAGCCTTTTATTGATTCCGGTAGGTATTCTTTTTCGTGGTGGTGGGTGGGTGGTTGCTGTCATGGTGCACGTATTGGAGTGTTGTGTTGGGTTTCGTGAATGGTTGGTAGCTGTTATTTCTCAGGTTGAAAGTGATGTCAAGGAAGTTGACGGTTTGCTTGTTGGCTTCAATCGTGATCCGTAGGCCGTTCTCTTTGAAAATTTGGCATATGCGCTTCTTGGTATTCTCGCTGCTCCTTATATATATATATATATATATATATATGACTTGGTGAATTCTAGCTGTAAATATACTCCTCCCCTCTTAACCACGCCCCCAACCACACCCCCGCACCCACCCCCCGAAATTGGAGGTCTCAAGGTTGGCAAGTATGGTGTATATAACGATGGTTAAAATCAGGCACTTTGAAGCTTTTTTTAGGGATATTGCGTGATGGGTAAAATTTTGAAAAAAACTTCGAAAAATAAAATAAGCCACTGGGAACTGATTTTTAATGGTTTTAACCCTTCTGAAATTGTGATAATGTTCCCCTTTAATACAATACATTCACCATTGCTCCCGGTGATGAAGAATGTCTTCTGGACTTTGATACTGGAACAATGTCTGGGATGATGTCTGCCTGTGTATCACACAGCCCTGGAATGCAACACTATCTATCTCAAGGAGCTCTCTCTTCTTTCTCGGCTGGGGCAACCTTTTCCTGCGCTGTGATTGGATAAGGCCTTGCGGCATTCTTTGGACTTCCAGTCAATCGCTCCCTGTTGAATTGCGTCTGTCAAGCTGTGAAGCAGATGAAGTGCTTTTGCTGTTATTGCCAATGAAGGAAATGGCAGTAAATTTGAAACTACGCTGATCACTCCACCTGAAACAAAGATTGCAGTCAATTTTGGAGCAGGCGGGAATTTTTAGCCACGGATTATATTTGGGTATTGATAGGACATGCTGTGTTTAACTGCCTGGGGGAAAAAGAAAAAAAGTGTAACAGCTCTCACTGTGGTGCCTATCAATAATGCATCATGTAAAATACAACCACATAATTTCACTGTTAAATCATACCTCTCAGGCAGGTTCAGTAAATCCAAAAATATAGGAGTTTAAAACAGAAGGAGATACAGTCGTGGTCAAAAGTTTACATACACTTGTAAAGAACATAATGTCATGGCTGTCTTGAGTTTCCAATCATTTTTACAACTCTTATTTTTTTGTGATAGAGTGATTGGAGCACATACTGTATTTTTCGGAATATAAGTCGCAGTTTTTTTCATAGCGACTTATATATGTTGTTTTCAGTGACGTGCAGTCACTAGAGGCAGGTAAAATGTAAATGTAAAAATGTAAAAAGAAAAAAAAGAAAAAAATTTTTTTTAATTGTTATATGTATCCAGTGATTATACTATAAAGTTATTTTCCATTTAACTTCACCAGTTTTAGATTATTTTTTATTCAAAATCGCTGAATTTTCACATTTGCCGTTCAAATACTGAGAAGAGGCGGTGCGGTGATCAGCAGCCAGTTGAGGCACGTCACTCAGTGCCTCACCATGGATTCCGGACTCGGCTAACTGCTGGCCTGCTGTGCAGTGAGACCGTATTGCTATATGAACTATATTATACATTTCCATAGTTTAGTTAGCTGAGGTATATAATGTACAGTGTATTTTGTCAACAACTGTATGTGTGTAACGTATTTTTTGTGCTGAGCAATCATAAAACTGCTGCAAAAGACGCACTGTGTGAGGCTCGCCTCCTGCACCCCCGCCGTAGAATTGTTATATCAACTAAAGCCCACACTTAAACTTTCCACGTGCAAGATTGAATCTATTTAAAAAAATGATTTCATAAGAAGCCAAAAAGTGTAAAAACAATAATGTTCGTGTTGGAGGAGTTGTGAATGACTGCAGGGACACAACATTAGGTACACCTGCAGACTGCAGGTGTACCTAATTCACAACTCCTCCAACACGAACATTATTGTTTTTGCACTTTTTGGCTTCTTATTAAATAACTTTTGTAACCTATTTTCATGGGCTTTCCTCTTTGTGATGTTAAGTTCCTGTTATGCGCTGTTATACAGTATATGCCTTGAGCTCTTATTTTGAAGGCGCTAAGAGCGGAAGTGATGTCACGTTCCGGAGGTTTTTGAAAGAAGCTAAATAAAGTGGTCCTCGTGTAAACTGGAGCCTCCGTGTTTGTTATTTTGTAGTTTCATACAGTATAGGCGACATTTATAAACCCTCGGTTACACTTTTTTAAATAGATTCAATCTTGCACGTGGAACGTTTAAGTGAGGGCTTTAGTTGCGGCGCATGGACTTAATTTATAAGTAAAGGTAAGACCATAATAACGTTTTTTTTATTAAATGTGCTTTTTTGTGTGCTACAGTTTGTATGTGTAAAGTTAAAGTTAAGTTAAAGTACCAATGATTGTCACACACACACTAGGTGTAATGAAATTTGTCGTCTGCATTTGACCCATCCCCTTGATCACCCCCTGGGAGGTGAGGGGAGCAGTGGGCAGCAGCGGCGCCGCGCCTGGGAATCATTTTTGGTGATTTAACCCCCAATTCCAAGCCTTGATGCTGAGTGCCAAGCAGGGAAGAATGCTGGTATGAGCTTTTAAACATAACCCGTTAACTGCTGCCAATCAAATGGTGAATAAGATACTCTTTAGGGTTCATATGTTTGTAAATCTGACTGTGATGAAGTCAGTGCCTCACCAGCCATCAACCTCACCGCACGTCACTGGTTGTTTTCCTTCTTTATTATGCATTTTCGGCAGGTGCGACTTATACTCCGGTGCGACTTATGCTCCGAAAAATACGGTACTTGTTGGTCACAAAGAAAACATTCATGAAGTTTGGTTCTTTTATGAATTTATTATGGGTCTACTGAAAATGTGAGCAAATCTGCTGTGTCAAAAGTGTACCGTATTTTCCGTATTTTCTGCACTATAAGGCGCACCTAAAAACCTCCAATTTTCTCAAAAGCTGACAGTGCGCCTTATAATCCGATGCGCCTTATATATTGACCAATATTAAGCCACAACAGGTCTCGCAACCCCAGCCTCTACTGTAGCGTCTATTCTATGCGCCTTACCTTCTCAGTGGCCTAGTGGTTAGTGTGTCCGCCCTGAGATCGGTAGGTTGTGAGTTCAAACCCCGGCCGAGTCATACCAAAGACTATAAAAACGGAACCCATTACCACTCAGCATCAAGGGATGGAATTGGGGGTTAAATCACCAAAAATGATTCCCGGGCGCGGCCACCGCTGCTGCCCACTGCTCCCCTCACCTCCCAGGGGGCGATCAAGGGTGATGGGTCAAATGCAGAGAATGATTTCGCCACACCTAGTGTGTGTGTGACAATCATTGGTGCTTTAACTTTAACTTTTAATGCGGTGCGCCTTATATATGAACATGCCATTCATTGAAGGTGCGCCTTATAATCCGATGCGCCTTATAGTGCGGAAAATACTGTACATACAGCAATATTAATATTTGGCAGGTTTCACTGCAATAAGGCGCTTTTGGTAGCCATCCAAAAGCTTCTGCTTGAATTTTTGACCACTCCTCTTGACAAAATTGGTGCAGTTCGGCTAAATTTGATGGTTTTCTGACATGGACTTGTTTCTTCAGCATTGTCCACACGTTTAAGTCAGGACTTTGGGAAGGCCATTCTAAAACTTTAATTCCAGCCTGATTTAGCCATTCCTTTACCACTTTTGACATGTGTTTGGGCATCCATTTGTGTTTCATCTGACCACAGAACTTTCCTCCAGAAAGTCTTATCTTTGTCCATGTGCTGTCAGATGAAACAAAAATTGAGCTGTTTGGCCACAATACCCAGCAACATGTTTGGAGGAGAGAAGGTGAGGCCTTTAATCCCAGAAACACCATTCCTACCGTCAAGCTTGGTGGTGGTAGTAGTATGCTCCAGGCCTGTTTTGCTGCCAATGGAACTGGTGCTTTACAGAGAGTAAATGGGACAATGAAAAAGGAGGATTACCCCCAAATTCTTCAGGACAACCTAAAATCATCAGCCCGGAGGTTGGGTTTTGGGTGCAGTTGGGTGTTCCAACAGGACAATAACCCCAAACACACGTCAAAAGTGGTAAAGGAATGGCTAAATTAGGCTAGAATTAAGGTTTTAGAATGGCCTTCCGAAAGTCCTGACTTAAACGTGTGGACAATGCTGAAGAAACAAGTCCATGTCAGAAAACCAACAAATTTAGCTGAACTGCACCAGTTTTCTCAAAAGGAGTGGTCAAAAATTCAACCAGAAGCTTGCGGATGGCTTGTGACCAACAAGTATGTGCTCCAATCACTCTATCACAAAAAAATAAGAGTTGTAGAAATTATTGGTAACTCAAGACAGCCATGACATTATGTTCTTTACAAGTGTATGTAAACTTTTGACCACGAGTGTACACCTTCATTGGGAGTTAAATGGTCACGTTTAGGATGTTATAATATATGGTCGAGCCTTTATTACAGTGCCAAGAACTCCAGACACCCCTCATCATCAATTACATCGACTTCAAGAAAGCCTTCGACCGCATCCACCGGGAATCACTGTGACAGATCCTCCAGCTATACGGTATACCATCAAAGTACGTCAACATCTTCAGAGCCCTGTACCACAACTCCACCTGTCGAGTGAAAACCACCAACAGCACAACCGACTACTTTGACATTGTGACCGGGGTAAGGCAGGGTTGCCTCTTGGTAGAGCTTTTATTACAGTCCCAGAACTCCAGACCCCCCTCATCATCAATTACATCGACTTCAAGAAAGCCTTCGACAGCATCCACCGGGAATCACTGTGGCAGATCCTCCAGCTATACGGTATACCATCAAAGTACGTCAACATCTTCAGAGCCCTGTACCACAACTCCACCTGTCGAGTGAAAACCACCAACAGCACAACCGACTATTTTGACATGGTGACCGGGGTAAGACAGGGTTGCCTCTTGGTAGAGCCTTTATTACAGTCCCAGAACTCCAGACACCCCTCATCATCAATTACATCGACTTCAAGAAAGCCTTCGACAGCATCCACCGGGAATCCCTGTGGCAGATCCTCCAGCTATACGGTATACCATCAAAGTACGTCAACATCTTCAGAGCCCTGTACCACAATTCCACCTGTCGAGTGAAAACCACCAACAGCACAACCGACTACTTTGACATTGTGACCGGGGTAAGACAGGGTTGCCTCTTGGTAGAGCCTTTATTACAGTCCCAGAACTCCAGACACCCCTCATCATCAATTACATCGACTTCAAGAAAGCCTTCGACAGCATCCACCGGAAATCACTGTGGCAGATCCTCCAGCTATACGGTATACCATCAAAGTACGTCAACATCTTCAGAGCCCTGTACCACAACTCCACCTGTCGAGTGAAAACCACCAACAGCACAACCGACTACTTTGACATTGTGACCGGGGTAAGACAGGGTTGCCTCTTGGTAGAGCCTTTATTACAGTCCCAGAACTCCAGACACCCCTCATCATCAATTACATCGACTTCAAGAAAGCCTTCGACAGCATCCACCGGGAATCACTGTGGCAGATCCTCCAGCTATACGGTATACCATCAAAGTACGTCAACATCTTCAGAGCCCTGTACCACAACTCCACCTGTCGAGTGAAAACCACCAACAGCACAACCGACTACTTTGACATTGTGACCGGGGTAAGACAGGGTTGCCTCTTGCCTCCCTTACTGTTCATAGACTTTGTCATGAGGAAGTCTGTCGTCGGAGCAAACCTCGGCATTAAGTGGGGAGGGGGCAGACTGGCAGATCTGGACTTTGCGGACGACTTGGCTCTGCTTAGCCATTCCCACGCTGCGCTCCAAAAATTGACCAACAATCTGCATGAGCAAGGGGAAAAAGTCGGCGTACGTATAAGCCAGGGGTCGGCAACCTTTACCACTCAAAGAGCCATTTTGACCAGTTTCACAAATTAAAGAAAACAATGGGAGCCACAAAAATCTTTTGATATATAAAATGAAATAACACTACATACAAAGTTTTATTTTTGCTTTGCGCAATGTATAAACCAAGGGTCTCAGACACGCGGCCCACACCTTAAAACAAAAATTAAATGTTAATGCGGCCCACAAGTTTTAATTGAACGGCGCTTGACATCATCATACTTGTCACCCCTCTTGATTTTTCCGGCAAACTACGAATTCCGGTGCAACTTTTCTCTCGAACGTGCCGTAATGGTGCGGCATTTAGCGCCCATTACAAATAGCGTGCCGGCCCTGCCACACGTTGTTTGGGGCTTCTGCCTGCTCACATGAATGAAAGTAATTCATACCTGCTCAACAACCACACAGGTTACACTGACGGTGGTGGTATAAACATTTTAACACTCTTACTAATAACGCGCCACACTGTGAACCCACAACAAACAAGAATGACAAACACATTTCGGGAGAACATCTGCACCGTAACACAACATAAACACAACAGAACAAATACCCAGAATCCCATGCAGCCCTAACTCTTCCGGGCTACATTATACCGCTACCAAACCCCGCCCACCTCATCCGATTCACGGAGGGGGGTGATGTGTGAGGGAGCAAGGTTGGGGTGGGGGCGGGGTTTGGTGGTAGCAGGGGTGTATAATGTAGCCCGGAAGAGTCAGGGCTGCATGGGATTCTTGGTATTTGTCTTAAAGTTGTTTTTTATGGCCACCGTCAGTGTAACCTGTGTGGCTGTTGAACAAGTATGCCTTGCTGTCACTTACATGTTCAAGTAGACGATGCATACAACAAAAGACTGGGCTGGCATGATTTGTGTACAGATTGTAGAGGATGCCAAATGCTGTACCATCATGTCACGCCCTTATTAATAATGTTAGGGTGAAAATCGGAGAATATTAATCCCGGGAATTTTCTGCGGGAGGCACCGAAATCCGAAGACTCCCGGGAAGGTCGGCAAGTATGCAGCTGAGCCGCATCAGAGTGATCAAAGAGCCGCATGCGGCTCCGGAGCCGCGGGTTGCCGACCCCTGGTATAAGCCAAGAGAAGACCAAGGCCATGACCGTCGCACAAGACCAAAACGTTCCACTACTCACCGTAGGCGAACAAGGCATAGAGTACGTTGAGAACTTCACCTATCTTGGAAGCAACATCTCAAACACTAGAGACGCAGAGAAGGATGTTCAGACCAGAATCAGAAAAGCTGCAGGAGTCTTCCAACGCCTCCGGAACATCTGGTCATCAAAATCTATCAGTACGTCCACAAAGCTGCGCCTCTATATGTCAGTGGTCATCCCTACAGTGACCTACGCCTGTGAGACGTGGATGAAGACATCAAGCTGGATGTCTTCCACCGACGGTGCCTCAGATACATCTTGAGGATCTCACGGAGAGACCACATCACCAATGAAGAGGTGATGAGAAGGGCAGGGGTAGCACCATTGTCTGACATAGTCTCTGACATGAGAAGGAGAATGGCTGGACACGTACTCCGACTGCCAAGAGAGAGACCGGCAAGCATGGCAATGGACTGGGTGCCAGAAGGGGTAAAGAGGAAGAGAGGACGGCCAAAGAAGACGTGGAGACAAACAGCCAAGGAAGACCTGAGAGAGATGGGAGTCAGCTGGCATGGAGCAAGAAGGGTCGCCAATGGAGGGGACTCGTCGCCCAATGTTCCAACAGGAATGGGAGGAACTAAGTCTAAGTAAGTAAGAGCCTTTATAAATGTTCTCATTAAACTTTGCAGATGCATTTAGGAAAAGGTGTGCTTAATATAAGAAACATTGATCCTGATTCCTCCAAATAAATGTGCAAAAAAGCTCATTTATTTGCCTTTTTAAACCAGTTCAAACAATGCATTTAGATGCTTAGTATGCGTAAGGATATGGCTTTAATAATGGGTTTTGCCCAGACATAAATAATGCATTTTCTTTTTCTTTTTCTAAAAGATTGATTGTTTCCTTAATGAATCACTATAGCTCCCATAATATTTGGTATGCAAAGCAGGCAGCATTCTCACACTGTCTCCTCCACTGAGCACTGATGTGGCTCATTAAAATGGAGAAAGGCATTTTAAAAGGAAAGGGAGCGTTGATCGATCTTCTGGTGGTCGCCAGAGGAGGTTCTTGAGGTTCATTCACACTACTACCTGACGACAATAAAGAATTAGCCTACTCTTAGAGCTGTAATTGGGTTCTGGAGGAGTGTGTGCATCACTTCCTGCTGGACTCGGTGACTTATCTGTGATGAGGTGGGAACATCCTTTCTGTTTCTGTCTTGCTGTATTTTCTTTTCTTTCATACAGTTCCCAATTGTATTAATAATAATAACAATAATTGAGTAAACAATCTCAAAGTGGATTAAAAAAAATAAAAATAAATAATAATAATAATAAAATAAATAAAAAGATAATAAATTAAAAAGTAATAAAAACTATAATAGCCAAATAGCTATAACTAGTATGCATATATCTAAAAAAAAAAAGGCTTTTTCAAAAAGAAGGGCTTTTAAGCTTTTTTTAAAAGCATCCACAGTCTGTGGTGCCCTCAGGTGGTCAGGGAGAGCGTTCCACAGACTGGGAGCGGCGGAGCAGAAAGCCCTCTCTGAGCTGCCATCTTAACGTGGTAGAGGAGTTTGCATGTCCCAATGATCCTAGGACAGGGGTCAGCAACCCGCGGCTCCGGAGCCGCATGCGTCTCTTTGATCACTCTGATGCGGCTCAGCAGCTTACTTGCTGAACCCCCCGATTTTCCCGTGAGACTTCCAGATTTCAGTTTCTCTCACAGAAAACTCCCCCGCGATTAATATTCACCGATTTTTACCCTTACAGCTATAATAAGGGCGTGCAATGATGGTACAACATTTGGCGCCTTCCACAATTTACATTAACAGCGTGCTAGCCCAACACTTGTTATACAATATACATGTTCTGCTTCCACACGTACGTGACAGCAAGGCATACTTGGTCAACAGCCACACAGGTTACACTGACGGTGACCATATAAAACAACTTTAACACTCTTACTAATAATGCGCCACACTTTGAACCAAAACCAAACAAGAATGACAAACACATTTCAGGAGAACATCTGCACCTTAACACAACATAAACACAACTGAACAAACACCCAGAATCCCATGCAGCCCTGACTCTTCCGGGCTATATTATACACCCCTGCTACCACTAAACCCCGCCCCCACCCTAACCCTGCTCCCTCACACATCAACCCTCCCCCCAACCCCCCTCTCTGTGCGTCGGTTGAGGTGGGCGGGGTTTGGTAGCGGGGGTGTATAATGTATCCCGGAAGAGTTAGGGCTGCATGGGATTCTGGGTATTTGTCCTGTTGTGTTTATGTTGTGTTAAGGTGCAGATGTTCTCCCGAAATGTGTTTGTCATTCTTGTTTGGTGTGGGTTCACAGTGTGGCGCATTATTAGTAAGAGTGTCAAAAAAATTTTTATACCGCCACCGTCAGTGTAACCTGTGTGGTTTTTGACCAAGTATGCGTTGCTGTCACCTACGTGAGCAAGCAAAAGCCACATACAACGGGAGGCTGATAAGGCACGCTGTTTATGGTGGGTGCTGTATGCTGTACCAACACGGCACGCATGACGCTGACAAGTGCCATTCAATTAAAACCTGTGTGCCGCACCAGCTTTCAAATCCCATATAAAGGTGTGGGCAGCGTGTCTGAGACCCCTGGTCTATACATAGCACAAAGCAAAAAAAAATATTTGTATACAGTGTTATTTCATTTAAAATTTCATAAATTTTTTGCGGGTCCCATAGTTTTCTATAATTTGTGAAACTGGTCAAAATGGCTCTTTGACTGATAAAGGTTGCCGACCCCTGTCCTAGGAGCTATGTTGTCCGGGGGCTCCTATGCCCCCTGGTAGGGTCTCCCAAGGCAAACTGGTCCTAGGTGAGGGATCAGACAAAGAGCAGCTCAAAGACCTCTATGAAGAACACAAACAAAGGGCCCAGATTTCCCTCGCCCGGACGCGGGTCACCGGGGCCCCCCTCTGGAGCCAGGCCCAGAGGTGGGGCACGATGGCGAGCGCCTGGTGGCCGGGCCCGTCCCCATGGGGCCCGGCCGGGCACAGCCCGAAGAGGCAACGTGGGTCCCCCCTCCAATCGGCTCACCACCCAGAAAGCTCGGTCTCCCATTGTTCGTAGCTTTATCCTGGGAGGTCGGAGGAGGTTAGCCTGTCCGGAGCGGAGGTGTCATGCGGAGGATTTGGGGGTGAGTAGTTCTTTGAGGTAGAGGGGAGCATTTCCATGGAGGCACTGGTGGGTTAGTAGGGAGACTTTGAATTCCAGCCTGAGTGGAACAGGAAGGCAGTGAAGGGATTTGAGGATTGGTGTGATGTGGTCGTATTTCCGCACTCTCATCAGGATCCTAGCAGCACTATTCTGTAAGTACTGCATTACTTTAGAGTTAGTACTTTTTAACTTATGACGATGAGAACATTAGTGTAAACATCGTACAACCTTTCAAACACAGTAGTTTCTATTGCACATGAAATACATTTTGTTTTGAAATGCCATTATGTGACATGGGGCACTGTATAAAACCTTTTAATTAGTTTTTTTATCTCTTTTAACTTGTAGTGTTTTCCTTTCTAGAATAATTTACAAAACAATTGATTGTTTTTAGTTTTCTCGACAAATCCCCATTCTCTGCATGAATGGAACAATACTATCAAGGTAAACTATTCCAAATATCTACTGTGCTGTAACTGAATGCTTTAAAGTACGTTCTTAAAGGGGAACATTATCACCAGACCTATGTAAGCGTCAATATATACCTTGACGTTGCAGAAAAAAGACCATATATTTTTTTAACCGATTTCCGAACTCTAAATGGGCGAATTTTGGCGAATTAAACGACTTTCTATTATTCGCTCTCGGAGCAATCCGCCATTTTCTCAAACACCGAGTCAAATCAGCTCTGTTATTTTCCGTTTTTTCGACTGTTTTCCGTACCTTGGAGACATCATGCCTCGTCGGTGTGTTGTCGGAGGGTGTAACAACACGAACTGGGATGGATTCAAGTTGCACCAGTGGCCCAATGATGCGAAAGTGGCAAGAAATTGGACGTTTGTTCCGCACACTTTACCGACGAAAGCTATGCTACGACAGAGATGGCAAGAATGTGTGGATATCCTGCGACACTCAAAGCAGATGCATTTCCAACGATAAAGTCATAGAAATCTGCCGCCAGACCCCCATTGAATCTGCCGGAGTGTGTGAGCAATTCAGGGACAAAGGGCCTCGGTAGCACGGAAAGCAATGGCGGCAGTTTGTTCCCGCAGACGAGCGAGCTATCGACCCTAGCTTCCCTGGCCTGCTGACATCAACTCCAAAACTGGACAGATCAGCTTTCAGGAAAAGAGCGCGGATGATGGTATGTCTACAGAATATATTAATTGATGAAAACTGGGCTGTCTGCACTCTCAAAGTGCATGTTGTTGCCAAATGTATTTCATATGCTGTAAACCTAGTTCATAGTTGTTAGTTTCCTTTAATGCCAAACAAACACATACCAATCGTTGGTTAGAAGGCGATCGCCGAATTCGTCCTCGCTTTCTCCCGTGTCGCTGGCTGTCGTGTCGTTTTCGTCGTTTTCGCTTGCATACGGTTCAAACCGATATGGCTCAATATCTTCAGTTTCTTCTTCAATTTCGTTTTCGCTACCTGCCTCCACACAACAACCATCCGTTTCAATACATTCGTGATCTGTTGAATCGCTTAAGCCGCTGAAATCCGAGTCTGAATCCGAGCTAATGTCGCTATAGCTTGCTGTTCTTTCCGCCATGTTTGTTTGTGTTGGCATCACTATGTGACGTCACAGGAAAAATGGACGGGTGTTTATAACGATGGTTAAAATCAGGCACTTTGAAGCTTTTTTTAGGGATATTGCGTGATGGGTAGGTAAAATTTTGAAAATAACTTCGAAAAATATAATAAGCCACTGGGAACTGATTTTTAATGGTTTTAACCATTCTGAAATGGTGATAATGTTCCCCTTTGAGAGTTTTTTTTTCCAGGGCTTTGCAGTGAGTAGCAGTGGAAGTTCAATAATAAGGCTGCTTGAATTAAATTAGGAATGTCTGGCCACCTGCATCCCCTATCAAAAATACGAAATGGTTCGTTCCACCTGGATAGCGGCAAACCTAACGTCATCAAAGCTCGCATTTTAAACATACCTCACACAGCGCCAGCATTTCGGAACAAGGATGAGGGGATAGAAAACAGGTAAACATGTGATCAATCTATTTGTGGCAGCATAGGAGCTCATTGCCCATAACTGTGATGCATTCAAAGACCTTTGATTAAATATAGGAATAGAATAGTCCCTAGCTTTTAAAGACATGGGGAGGCTTAAACTGTGTGGCGCATTATGAAGCCTAAAATACCACAACGGAGACTCCCCGGACTGTTGAACAACTTAAGCTGTACATCAAGCAAGAATGGGACTCGTCTCGACTACTGTAACGTATTATTTTCGGGTCTCCCTATGTCTAGCATTAAAAAATTACAGTTGGTACAAAATGCGGCTGCTAGACTTTTGACAAGAACAAGAAAGTTTGATCATATTACGCCTATACTGGCTCACCTGCACTGGCTTCCTGTGCACTTAAGAAGTGACTTTAAGGTTTTACTACTTACGTATAAAATACTACACGGTCTAGCTCCGTCCTATCTTGTCGATTGCATTGTACCATATGTCCCGGCAAGAAATCTGCGTTCAAAGAACTCCGGCTTATTAGTGATTCCCAGAGCCCAAAAAAAGTCTGCGGGCTATAGAGCGTTTTCTATTCGGGCTCCAGTACTATGGAATGCCCTCCCGGTAACAATTAGAGATGCTACCTCAGTAGAAGCATTTAAGTCCCATCTTAAAACTCATTTGTATACTCTAGCCTTTAAATAGCCCCCCTGTTAGACCAGTTGATCTGCCGTTTCTTTTCTTTTCTCCTCTGCTCCCCTTTTCCTTGGGGGGGGGGGGGGGGGGGGGGGGGGGGGGGGGGGCACAGGTCCGGTGGCCATGGATGAAGTGCTGGCTGTCCAGAGTCGGGACCCGGGGTGGACCGCTCGCCTGTGCATCGGCTGGGAACATCTCTACGCTGCTGACCCGTCTCCGCTCGGGATGGTGTCCTGCTGGCCCCACTATGGAATGGACTCTTACTATTATGTTGGATCCACTATGGACTGGACTCTCACAATATTATGTCAGACCCACTCGACATCCATTGCTTTCGGTCTCCCCTAGAGGGGGGGGGGGGGGTTACCCACATATGCGGTCCTCTCCAAGGTTTCTCATAGTCATTCACATCGACGTCCCACTGGGGTGAGTTTTTCCTTGCCCGTATGTGGGCTTTGTACCGAGGATGTCGTTGTGGCTTGTGCAGCCCTTTGAGACACTTGTGATTTAGGGCTATATAAATAAAGATTGATTGATTGATTGATTGAAATAATTCCACCTGAGAAGCTTCAAAAATGTGTCTCCTCAGTTCCCAAACATCTACTGAAAGTTGTTAAAAGGAAAGGCCATGTAACACAGTGGTGAACATGCCCTTTCCCAACTACTTTGTCACGTGTTGCAGCCATGAAATTCTAAGTTAATTATTATATGCAAAAAAATAAATAAAGTTTATGAGTTTGAACATCAAATATGTTGTCTTTGTAGTGCATTCAATTGAATATGGGTTGAAAAGGATTTGCAAATCATTGTATTCCGTTTATATTTACATCTAACACAATTTCCCAACTCATATGTGTCATGTCTGTGTAATCATGTTTTGTTTTAAGTCATGTTTTGTTTAGTTTCTGGCTTTTCACTCCCTTGTCTTGTTTGCATGATTACCCATTAGTTTCACCTGTTCCACGTTTGGACTCATTGTGCACTCTTGTTTGTCACCATAGCAACCATTAGTTTTCACCGGTCACGTCACGCACCTGTTTCACGTTTTGAGTACGCACCTGTTTTCGTTAATCATGTCTGTTATTTAAGCTATTCATTTTCTGTTGTTCGTCCTGACGACCTCACCACATTTATGCTCTGTCCATTCTTTCCATGTCCATTCCTCAAGCAACTATTTTTGTCCAAGCCAAGTAAGTTTTTGTTCCATGTTTATAGTCTTTTTGGTTTCATAGTTTGTTCTCCGCCATTGTGCGTGTTTTTTCGTTTGTACTTTTTTGCTATAGTCTTTTGGTTTCATAGTTTATTCTCCGCCACTGTGCGCACTTTTCGTTTGTACCTTTTTTTGATATATTAATAAATCATGTACCTTCATTCCCGTCTCGCCCGAGCCAACTTTCCGTTGCATCCCGGAAAAGCAAACACCCTAGACCAAGTCATGACAATATGGAAACAGGGTTTGTATAAAAATAGGACCCATTACACCCCTGCTTGGCACTCGAGCATCAAGGGTTGGAATTGGGGGTTAAATCACCAAAATGATTCCCGGGCGCGGACACTGCTGCTGCTCACTGCTCCCCTCACCTCCCAGGGGGTGAACATGGGGATTGGTCAAATGCAGAGGATACTTTTACCACACCTAGTGTGCGTGTGTGTGTGACTATCGTTGGGACTTTAACTTGAACTTTAATCACATTAGGAAATATGTTAAATGTGACAGCCCTCAACAAATGTCAATAGCGCTTTAAGTGGTGTCTCGTTCTTGTAAGAGTCCACATTTTATTTGAAGGAAAACCATGGTACTAATGTACAATGTGCAATATTTGGGGTCTGTTTCAGACATAACACAGCTGTATCAACAAATATTGTGGTGATATGTTTTAGGAATGTATGAAAATGACATTGTTAATGATCCCCTCCCCTGTCCTTGTGGTGGCTGTTTTGAACATCATAAAATAAGTATGGTATTCAAATCAATCATTGGCTCAAGCCTAGAAACTGAGACCATCCAAAACGTCTCTAAGCCAAGCATTTTTCGAGAGAAATTAAACTCTTGACTCGTGATCATTTCTCTAGTACGCGTAACCACATCAATTCTATTCCAGTGGGATATTTTGGAAGTAAGCCACATCTATTATGAATGCACGCTGCCCTGAATGGTAAGGAAGAAGCACGATGTCCAGATGTGAATTCACACTGAGCTACCAGTCATTTTTGATGGGGAGTATTTAATGAAGCGCCACACGACTTCAGCCCTTGCTAATTTGTCTTCTCTTTATTCCGATTCTTCAGAAATATTTCCAAGACCATAACAAATACATGGCCTAGCAGAAATGTGAGGAATGGCTGCAAGAGATCTGGCTTACATTCTCTTAGCACAGTGGTTCTTAACCTTGTTGGAGGTACCGAACCCCACCAGTTTCATATGCGCATTCACCGAACCCGAACCGTAATCATAAAATGATGTTATTATATTAAAGGAATACTAATGAAGATATATTTTACAAACAGAAAGTTACAGGAATGGACACATGATTCCATGTTTACATCTCATTGTGCAACATGTGAATGTTTTAGTGGGAACTAAATGCGATGTCTGAAAGGGGTAAACATTATTTCCAAAACAGACATATAACACTAGTACACAGCTCATGAAAAACAATATGTTATAGTCAGTGTAAGTGGGTCAAAACACTTATATTAGAAAATAATCTCATGGAAATGACTGCTGTCATTTAATTACAACATACTTGCCAACCCTCCCGGATTTTCCGGGAGACTCCCGAAATTCAGCGCCTCTCCCGAAAACCTCCTGGGACAAATTTTCTCCCGAAAATCTCCCGAAATTCAGGCGGACTCAGGTCCTTCACAATATAACCTACTCAGTGGCCTAGTGGTTAGAGTGTCCGTCCTGAGATCGGTAGGTTGGGAGTTCAAATCCCGGCCGAGTCATACCAAAGACTATAAAAAATGGGACCCATTACCTCCCTGCTTGGCACTCAGCATCAAGGGTTGGAATTGGGGGTTAAATCACCAAAATGATTCCCGGGCGCAGCCACTGCTGCTGCCCACTGCTCCCCTCACCTCCCAGGGGGTGATCAAGGGTGATGGGTCAAATGCAGAGAATAATTTCGCCACACCTAGTGTGTGTGTGACAATCATTGGTACTTTAACTTTAACTTGAACTTTAACTTTAATATAAAAAAGCGAACCTGCCCAATCACGTTATAACTATAGAATGATGGAGGGCGAGTTCTTGGTTTCTTATGTGGGTTTATTGTTAGGCAGTTTCATTAACGTCCTCCCAGCACGGCAACAACACACAACAACAGCAGTCACTTTTTTGTATACCGTAAAGCAGTTCGTCTGCCGTAAACAGCAATGTTGTGACACTCTTAAACAGGACAATACTGCCATCTAGTGCATTTGATGAAAGCACTTTTGTGCGTGCCACACATCAATGCATCATCAGAGAGGGTGTTCAGCATGGTTCGAAAAATAGTGACAGAGAATAGAACAAGGATGGACAATTCAACCCTTAACTCAACAATGAGTAGATGAGTGTTATGTGTGTGTATATGTGTAAATAAATGAACACTGAAATTCAAGTATTTATTTTATATATATATATATATATATATGTGTGTATATATATATATATATATATATATATATAATAAAATATATATATATATATATATATATATATATATATAATAAAATAAATATATATATATATATATATATATATATATATATATATATATATATATATATATATACATATATATATATATATATATATATATATATATATATACATATATATATATATATATATAAAATACTTGACTTGGTGAATTCAAGCTGTAAATATACTCCCCCCCTTTTAGCCACGCCCCCAACCACGCCCCCGTCCCACCCCCACCCCCTCTCCCCACCTCCCGAAATCGGAGGTCTCAAGGTTGGCAAGTATGAATTACAATAATAAAACATTGAACTTGTTATTTAGTCAGGTTTGGGACAGGTGTGCTGCAGGTGTGACCACAATGCATGTGCACGTCTGACGTCGCTCAAATGTGCTCCACCGAATGCTCAAGGAGTTTTTGTGTTTGCACATATGGAAAATTAGAGTGAACATTGTTTGGGGGTATCCATAATACACCGACAGGGAGAAGTTTTTGTTTACACAATGAGCTCTGCCGAACCCCTGAGGCCGACTCACCGAACCCCTAGGGTTCTATCAAACCCAGGTTAAAGGGGAACATTATCACCAGACCTATGTAAGCGTCAATATATACCTTGATGTTGCAGAAAAAAGACCATATATTTTTTTAACCGATTTCCGAACTCTAAATGGGTGAATTTTGGTGACGTCACATCGGGAAGCAATCCGCCATTTTCTCACTTTCGTCGGTGTGTTGTCGGAGGGTGTAACAACACGAACAGGGACGGATTCAAGTTGCACCAGTGGCCCAAAGATACGAAAGTGGCAAGAAATTGGACGAAATTTGTTCGAAATAGGAGGGTGTGGGGAAAGCCGACGAAATGGTCAGTCGTTTGTTCCGCACACTTTACCGACGAAAGCTATGCTACGACAGAGATGGCAAGAATGTGTGGATATCCTGCGACACTCAAAGCAGATGCTGACATCAACTCCAAAACTGGACAGATCAACTTTCAGGAAAAGAGAGCGGATGAGGGTATGTCTACAGAATATATTAATTGATGAAAACTTTATTCATTACTCGCGGTTTTATGTAAATTATTACACATAAACTGTGTTTACCAATAATTTAGCTTAAAAACATTTATTTTTTTCAATCATTCGAGTACATACGGGTAGTCTTGTGTAATGCAGTATTTTGTGTCTATTTAGGTATGGTTAACCTGAGTGCTGAAATCGTGGAAAAATATATGTTCTTAGCGTGCCTGAAATGGAAAATTAGAGGGATCATTGTTTGGGGGTATCCATAATACACCGACAGGGAGACGTTTTTGTTTACACGATGAGTCGGGTGTGTCTTGACCTCCGCGGCGGAGGCTCTGCCGAACCCCTGAGGCCGACTCACCGAACCCCAAGGGTTCGATCAAACCCAGGTTGAACGGGAATATTATCACCAGACCTATGTAAGCGTCAATATATACCTTGATGTTGCAGAAAAAAGACCATATATTTTTTAAACCGATTTCCGAACTCTAAATGGGTGAATTTTGGCGAATTAAACGCTTTTCTATTATTCGCTCTCGGAGCGATGACGTCACATCGGGAAGCAATCCGCCATTTTCTCACTTTCGTCGGTGTGTTGTCGGAGGGTGTAACAACACCAACAGGGACGGATTCGAGTTGCACCAGTGGCCCAAAGATGCGAAAGTCGCAAGAAATTGGACGAAATCTGTTCAAAATACGAGGCTCTGGGGAAAGCCGACGAAATGGTCAGTCGTTTGTTCCGCACACTTTACCGACGAAAGCTATGCTACGACAGAGATGGCAAGAATGTGTGGATATCCTGCGACACTCAAAGCAGATGCTGACATCAACTCCAAAACTGGACAGATCAACTTTCAGGAAAAGAGAGCGGATGAGGGTATGTCTACAGAATATATTAATTGATGAAAACTTTATTCAATACTCGCGGTTTTACGTAAATTATTACACATAAACTGTGTTTACCAATAATTTAGCTTAAAAACATTTATTTTTTTCAATCATTCGAGTACATACGGGTAGTCTTGTGTAATGCAGTATTTTGTGTCTATTTAGGTATGGTTAACCTGAGTGCTGAAATCGTGGAAAAATTTATTTTCTTAGCGTGCCTGAAATGGAAAATTAGAGGGATCATTGTTTGGGGGTATCCATAATACACCGACAGGGAGAAGTTTTTGTTTACACGATGAGTCGGGTGTGTCTTGACCTCCGCGGCGGAGGCTCTGCCGAACCCCTGAGGCCGACTCACCGAACCCCAAGGGTTCGATCAAACCCAGGTTGAACGGGAACATTATCACCAGACCTATGTAAGCGTCAATATATACCTTGATGTTGCAGAAAAAAGACCATATATTTTTTTAACCGATTTCCGAACTCTAAATGGGTGAATTTTGGCGAATTAAACGCCTTTCTATTATTCGCTCTTGGAGCGACAACGTGACGTCACATCGGGAAGCAATCCACCATTTTCTCATTTTCATCGGTGTGTTGTCGGAGGGTGTAACAACACGAACAGGGACGGATTCAAGTTGCACCAGTGGCCCAAAGATGCGAAAGTGGCAAGAATATGGACGAAATCTGTTCAAAATACGAGGCTGTGGGGAAAGCCGACGAAATGGTCAGTCGTTTGTTCCGCACACTTTACCGACGAAAGCTATGCTACGACAGAGATGGCAAGAATGTGTGGATATCCTGCGACACTCAAAGCAGATGCTGACATCAACTCCAAAACTGGACAGATCAGCTTTCAGGAAAAGAGAGCGGATGAGGGTATGTCCACAGAATATATTAATTGATGAAAACTTGATTCATTACTCGCGGTTTTACGTAAATTATTATACATAAACTGTGTTTACCAATAATTTAGCTTAAAAACATTTATTTTTTTCAATCATTTGAGTACATTCGGGTAGTCTTGTGTAATGCAGTATTTTGTGTCTATTTAGGTATGGTTAACCTGAGTGCTGAAATCGTGGAAAAATATATGTTCTTAGCGCGCCTGAAATGGGCTGTCTGCACTCTCAAAGTGCATGTTGTTGCCAAATGTATTTCATATGCTGTAAACCTACCGTATTTTCCGCAATATAAGGCGCACCTAAAAACCACACATTTTCTCAAAAGCTGACAGTGCGCCTTATAACCCGGTGCGCTTTATTACGATTCATTTTCATAAAGTTTCGATCTCGCAACTTCGGTAAACAGCCGCCATCTTTTTTCCCGGTAGAACAGGAAGCGCTTCTTCTTCTACGCAAGCAACCGCCAAGGAAAGCACCCGCCCCCATAGAACAGGAAGCGCTTCTTCTTCTACTGTAAGCAACCACCCGCCCCCGGAAGAAGAAGAAAAAACGCGCGGATATCACCGTACGTTTCATTTCCTGTTTACATCTGTAAAGACCACAAAATGGCTCCTACTAAGCGACAAGGATCCGGTTCATAAAAAGACGCAATCTCTCCATCCGCACACGGATTACTACCGTATTTCACAGCAACTGATATTCCTGTGAACCGCACTGTGGAACGGGAGCACGTACGGTGAATATTCGCACCACAGGGAATGAGAAGTCATCCTTCACTGTGGTTCTAGCTTGCCATGCTAACTTCCACCCATGGTGATATTCAAAAGGAAGACCTTGCCAAAAGAGACCTTTCCAGCCGGCGTCATCATAAAAGCTAACTCGAAGGGATGGATGGATGAAGAAAAGATGAGCGAGTGGTTAAGGGAAGTTTACGCGAAGAGGCCGGGTGGCTTTTTTCACACAGCTCCGAAGGCGAACACACCTTCACTAAGACGGGCAGACAGCGCCGGACGACATACGCCAACATTTGCCAGTGGATCGTAAATGCCTGGGCAGATATTTCGGTCACAACTGTGGTCCGAGCTTTCCGGAAGGCAGGATTCACAGAACAACAGCGACACTGACTCTGATGACTTCGACGAGACGGAACCGGCCATTTTGGATCCCACGCTTGCGCAACTTTTCAATTCAGACACCGAAGACGAAGAATTCGAAGGATTTACGAATGAAGAATAACTTCAGAAGGTGAGCGCTATGTTTATTTTGTGTGTTGTGACATTAACGTTCGAGCAACATTATGTTGCTATTGCTCTACACCATTTTGAATTTTACTATGTTTGTGATTGCACATTTGCGTACATTTTGGGACAGAGTTGTTAGAACGCTGGTTTTCAATATATTATTAAAGTTTGACTGAACTATCTGACTGTTTTTTTGACATTCCCTTTAGCGCAGCGTAGGCGCGGTTTATAATCCGGGGCGGCTTATTGGTGGACAAAGTTATGAAATATGTAATTCATTGAAGGTGCGGCTAATAATCCGGTGCGCCTTATAGTGCGGAAAATACGGTAGTTCATAGTTGTTAGTTTCCTTTAATGCCAAACAAACACATACCAGTCCTTGGTTAGAAGGCGATCGCCGAATTCGTCCTCGCTTTCTCCCGTGTCGCTGGCTGTCGTGTCGTTTTCGTCGGTTTCGCTTACATACGGTTCAATCCGATATGGCTCAATAGCTTCAGTTTCTTCTTCAATTTCGTTTTCGCTACCTGCCTCCACACTACGACCATCCGTTTCAATACATGCGTAATCTGTTGAATCGCTTAAGCCGCTGAAATCCGAGTCTGAATCCGAGCTAATGTCGCTATAGCTTGCTGTTCTATCCGCCATGTTTGTTTGTATTGGCATCACTATGTGACGTCACAGGAAAATGAACGGGTGTATATAACGATGGTTAAAATCAGGCACTTTGAAGCTTTTTTTAGGGATATTGCGTGATGGGTAACATTTTGAAAAAAACTTTGAAAAATAAAATAAGCCACTGGGAACTGATTTTTAATGGTTTTAACCCTTCTGAAATTGTGATAATGTTCCCCTTTAATGGTTGTTCTGTAACTAAGCATTTTGGAATTTAAATTCCCCCTTAAATTATAACCATACCATCACACTAAGCATTCATTGCACGAACATACCAGCTTTGTTTGACAAAATCACAGACAGTATTGGACAATATAATTTACATACGAAATGTTAATTTCCATTCATTACAAGTATAAAGAAAACGTAAATGCCTGACTTACCTATCTAGGAGGAAATTAGCAAGTTTGGCGTCAGATGAAAAAATCTTCTCCGCCTTCAATCGTCTCCATCTTCCAAAGGCATCCTCGATACAAATCCTCGTTTTGTTCCTGGCTTTGTCATGAGTAAGTTGAGAACCGTAATGACGCCTTTTAGATTTACTAAGGTCTGACATGTTTAGTTCTGTTCATAACTTTTATGGACAGAATTTCTAGGCGCAGTCAAGGCGTTGAGGGGATCTGGTTTGGTGGCTGCAGGATTAGGTCTCTGCTTTTTGCAGATGATGTGGTCCTGATGGCTTCATCTGGCCAGGATCTTAAGCTCTCACTGGATCGGTTCGCAGCCGAGTGTGAAGCGACTGGGATGAGAAGCAGCACCTCCAAGTCCGAGTCCATGGTTCTCGCCCGGAAAAGGGTGGAGTGCCATCTCCGGGTTGGGGAGGAGATCTTGCCCCAAGTGGAGGAGTTCAAGTACCTCGGAGTCTTGTTCACGAGTGAGGGAAGAGTGGATCGTGAGATGGACAGGCGGATCGGTGCGGCGTCTTCAGTAATGCGGACGCTGTATCGATCCGTTGTGGTGAAGAAGGAGCTGAGCCGGAAGGCAAAGCTCTCAATTTACCGGTCGATCTACGTTCCCATCCTCACCTATGGTCATGAGCTTTGGGTCATGACCGAAAGGACAAGATCACGGGTACAAGCGGCCGAAATGAGTTTCCTCCGCCGGGTGGCGGGGCTCTCCCTTAGAGATAGGGTGAGAAGCTCTGTCATCCGGGGGGAGCTTAAAGTAAAGCCGCTGCTCCTCCACATCGAGAGGAGCCAGATGAGGTGGTTCGGGCATCTGGTCAGGATGCCACCCGAGCGCCTCCCTAAGGAGGTGTTTAGGGCATGTCCGACCGGTAGGAGGCCACGAGGAAGACCCAGGACACGTTGGGAAGACTATGTCTCCCGGCTGGCCTGGGAACGCCTCGGGATCCCCCGGGAGGAGCTGGACGAAGTGGCTGGGGAGAGGGAAGTCTGGGCTTCCCTGCTTAGGCTGCTGCCCCCGCGACCCGACCTCGGATAAGCGGAAGAAGATGGATGGATGGATGGATGACATGTTTAGTAACTTTACCATGGGCAGTAGCTAGCCAGTGCGTAACTGGCAACCTGGATCTGACACACTCACTGACTTTCTAATTGGTCAATTGGTAGAGGGCGGTACTTTGAAATGAAAACAATAACAATATTTCGGGGCTGTAAATCTAATTTTGAAATGAGCATATCCCGAACCGAATCCGCTGAACTACTGTTATCAGTTACAAAGGTATTCGAAAAGAACATGATTTATTAATGCCTTTTGACATATCAGGGCCATTTAATGATGACTTGCCATGACATTATTACATATGGCTCCTTTAAATAGATGTAATGTACCATAGGGGTTAAATAATTCTGAATGCAAAAGAAGGCCACTGGTGTTTAAGTAGTAAGAATCCTCTGCTTGTCCTCTTGCAATCTTCCAAACTTCAACCTTGGTGAGCTTGCCAACAGACTGTTGGTACCACAGTAGGTACCACAGTAGGTACCAAAGTAGGTACTGCATGTTTTAACAGTACAAGTAGAAGTGAGGCCCCACTTTGAAGCTTTTTTTAGGGAAATTGCGTGATGGGTAAAAATTTAAAAAAAACTTCGAAAAATAAAATAAGCCACTGGGAACTGATTTTTAATGGTTTTAACCCTTCTGAAATTGTGATAATGTTCCCCTTTAAGAACCTGTCTTAGCAGCAACTTGGGTGCACGTCTTCCATGACTTCCTCGGGTTGTTTACTCTTTCAAATTTGTGGCTTATTGTGTTTTGATTTGGGTGGACCAGTTACAGCAAATAAAAAAAGACAACGTTGGAAACATTACATAACCCAGACAAAGTAGGACGCGCATTCATGGCCAAGGATGTCCCTTCTGTTTTGGTGCCCTGAAAATAATCTGCATGGGGCCTGACTGAGTCATACCTGCATTGCTCACTGTCTGGAGAATGTACGTCTGGAGCCAACGTTAGTTTTTATATCTCATTCTATGCTCCTCATTCTAGTCAGAGGCTTCCCAGATGATCTCCATGTGGCTTCACGCTGCATCTTTATTGTCTCTGAAGTCATTAAACGTGCTTCAAAGAGCTCAAACCTGGTGCCTGCATGCCAACAGAACACAGTTAAAGCTTCAAGAAAGAAAGAAAGAAAAACAGTTCTTTGCTCCTCGGCTCCCTCTAGAGTTGCAATGAGGGCCTCGCTTCTACTTGTACTGTTAAAACATGCAGTACCTACTTTGGTACCTACTGTGGTACCTACTGTGGTACCAACAGTCTGTTGGCAAGCTCACCAAGGTTGAAGTTTGGAAGATTGCAAGAGGACAAGCAGAGGATGCTTACTACTTAAACACCAGTGGCCTTCTTTTGCATTCAGAATTATTTAACCCCTATGGCAGTGTTTTTCAACCTTTTTTGAGCCAAGGCACATTTTTTGCGTTGAAAAAATCCGGAGGCACACCACCAGCAGAAATCATAAACTCAGTTGACAGTAAAAAGTCGTTGTCGCAATTGTTGGATATGAATTCAAACCATAACCAAGCATGCATCACTATAGCTCTTGTCTCAAAGTAGGTGTACTGTCACCACCTGTCACATCACCCCCTGACTTATTTGGAGTTTTTTTGCTGTTTTCCTGTGTGTAGTGTTTTAGTTCTTGTCTTGCGCTCCTATTTTGGTGGCTTTTTCTCTTTTTTTGGTATTTTTCTGTAGCAGTTTCATGTCTTATATTTCCCGCATCTACTTTGTTTTAGCAATCAAGAACATTTCAGTTGTTTTTATCCTTCTTTGTGGGGACATTGTTGATAGTCATGTCATGATCGAATGTACATTGTGGACGCCGTCTTTGCTCCACAGTAAGTCTTTGCTGTCGTCCAGCATTCTGTTTTTGTTTACTTTGTAGCCAGTTCAGTTTTACTTTCGTTCTGCATAGCCTTCCCTAAGCTTCAATGCCTTTTCTTAGGGGCACTCACCTTTTGTTTATTTTTGGTTTAAGCAGGGCCGGCCCGTGGCATAGGCCGTATAGGCAAATGCTAAGGGCGCCGTCCATTAGGGGGCGCCACGCCAGTGCCACAAATGTTGGAGAAAATAAATAAATAAATAAAAAAAAGTTGGTACTATTTCTAAATACAAAAAATAATCCCACGTTAATTAAAATGCAAAGTAAAGCCTATTTAATAGAAATATTATTTGTTACAACATTACGCCCCCCCCCCCCCCCCCTCCTCCCCCCGCACGGTGCGCCCCCTCCCTTCCCGTATCATGACTCTTTTTGGACGTCACCACATCAAAATATCAACACAAGATGTCAAAACGGCCAAAACTGTCAGGTGCCCAGGGAAGAAAAAAGAGAAAAGAAGAGGAGGAGAAACGAGAAAAGACAGAGGTAGCAGGTAGGTAACGTTAGCCTACATGAAATTATTTGTCTGTTACAGAATGTGATAGTAACCTGGCTTTTTAGCATTAAGCTAATGTTACATGATTCGGCAATTGCTAATCAATAAATAGCTAGTTCTGTTTTAACGTCGGGTTAATATTGTGGAGGGGGCTAAATTGTTATGGAAAAAAATTATGTAACGTTAGGTAATTACAGTACTCCCACCTTACATTCCTCAGGGACATTTCTTTCTTTCTTTAGTTTATTTCGAACATGAACACACTTACATCATAATACATCACACAATTTCATATCATTTCATTTTACATCATGCCCGAAAAGGAGTAGGAAGAAGCAAAGCTTATTTAATCCTACCCCTTTCCCACTTCAAAGCGTTTACAAATATATAGAATCATTTACTGACCTTTTTATATAATAAAATAACATCTATGAATTAGTATACAACAGTTTTGTAATATGTAATTAATTAATTAATTCAGTCATTATTAACATACTGAGATGAAGAATATCTTATTTTCAATAAGGTTGAAAGTATTTCTCATAATTCTTCTTCTTTGTACTCTGTAAGCACTATTATTTTGAACAACCTCTTAAACTAGATCATATCAGTACAATTTTTAACTTCTTTACTTAATCCATTCCATAATTTAATTCCACATACTGATATGCTAAAAGTTCTAAGTGTTGTACGTGCATATAAATGTTTGTATTAGATCTTTTAAGCAGGTGTTTTTTGTTTACATTGTTATTGCCTTCTGGTTAGCTAATGTTTGCCCTGCAGGTAATCGTCACTTTTCCACCCCTTTATATATTAGGTATAGTTGTAAGTAAAAAAAAAAAGGTCAAAGACAAAGCTATTCGGGTTCTTGTGAGTATATACACTTCACTGCCGATGTGGGGGGGCGCCACCTAAAATCTTGCCTAGGGCGCCAGATTGGTTAGGGCCGGGCCTGTAAACACCAGTGGCTTTCTTTTGCATTCAGAATTATTTAACCCCTATGGCAGTGTTTTTCAACCTTTTTTGAGCCAAGGCACATTTTTTGCGTTGAAAAAATCCGGAGGCACACCACCAGCAGAAATCATAAACTCAGTTGACAGTAAAAAGTCGTTGTCGCAATTGTTGGATATGAATTTAAACCATAACCAAGCATGCATCACTATAGCTCTTGTCTCAAAGTAGGTGTACTGTCACAACCTGTCACATCACCCCCTGACTTATTTGGAGTTTTTTGCTGTTTTCCTGTGTGTAGTGTTTTAGTTCTTGTCTTGCGCTCCTATTTTGGTGGCTTTTTCTCTTTTTTTGGTATTTTTCTGTAGCAGTTTCATGTCTTATATACTTTGTTTTAACAATCAAGAATATTTCAGTTGTTTTTATCCTTCTTTGTGGAAACATTGTTGATAGTCATGTCATGATGGAATGTACATTGTGGACGCCGTCTTTGCTCCACAGTAAGTCTTTGCTGTCGTCCAGCATTCTGTTTTTGTTTACTTTGTAGCCAGTTCAGTTTTACTTTCGTTCTGCATAGCCTTCCCTAAGCTTCAATGCCTTTTCTTAGGGGCACTCACCTTTTGTTTATTTTTGGTTTAAGCATAAGACACCTTTTTACCTGCCTTTACAAAGCAATTAGCTACCGGCTGCCACCTACTGATATGGAAGAGTATTACACGGTTACTCTGCCGAGCTCTGGACAGCACCGACACTTAACAACAACACATCATTTGCAGACTATAATTACTTGTTTGCAAAAAATGTTTTTAACCCAAATATGTGAAATTAGATAATCTCACACGGCACACCAGACTGTATCTCACGGCACAGTGGTTGAAAAACACTGCCCTATGGTACATTACATTTATTTAAAGGAGCCATGTGTAATAATTTCATGTCAAGTCATCATTAAATGGCCCTGATATGTCAAAAGGCATTAATAAATCATGTTCTTTTCGAATACCTTTGTAACTGATAACAGTAGTTCAGCGGATTCGGTTCGGGATATGCTCATTTCAAAATTAGATTTACAGCCCCGACATATTGTTATTGTTTTCATTTCGATGTACCGCCTTCTAACGTTTGACCAATCAGAAAGTCAGTGAATGTGTCACATCCAGGTTGCCAGTTACGCACTGGCTAGCTACTGCCCCTGGTAAAGTTACTAAACATGTCAGATCTTAGTAAATCTAAAAGGCGTCATTACGATTCTCAACTTACTCATGACAAAGCCAGGAACAAAACGAGGATTTGTATCGGGGATGCCTTTGGAAGATGGAGACGATTGAAGGCGGAGAAGATTTTTTTCATCTGACGCCAAACTTGCTAATTTCCTCCTAGATAAGTAAGTCAGGCATTTACGTTTTCTTATTACTTGTAATAAATGGAAATTAACATTTCGTATGTAAATTATATTGTCCAATACTGTCTGTGATTTTGTCTAACAAAGCTGGTATGTTCGTGCAATGAATGCTTAGTGTGATGGTATGGTTATAATTTAAGGGGGAATTTAAATTCCAAAATGCTTAGTTACAGAACAACCATTAAAGGGGAACATTATCACAATTACAGAAGGGTTAAAACCATTAAAAATCAGTTCCCAGTGGCTTATTTTATTTTTCAAAGTTTTTTTCAAAATTTTACCCATCACGCAATATCCCTAAAAAAAGCTCCAAAGTGCCTGATTTTAACCATCGTTATATACACCCGTCCATTTTCCTGTGACGTCACATAGTGATGCCAATACAAACAAACATGGCGGAAAGAACAGCAAGGTATAGCGACATTAGCTCGGATTCAGACTCGGATTTCAGCGGCTTAAGCGATTCAACAGATTACGCATGTATTGAAACGGATGGTTGTAGTGTGGAGGCAGGTAGCGAAAACGAAATTGAAGAAGAAACTGAATCTATTGAGCCATATCGGTTTGAACCGTATGCAAGCGAAACCGACGAAAACGACACGACAGCCAGCGACACGGGAGAAAGCAAGGACGAATTTGGCGATTGCCTTCTAACCAACGAATGGTATGTGTTTGTTTGGCATTAAAGGAAACTAACAACTATGAACTAGGTTTACAGCATATGAAATACATTTGGCAACAACATGCACTTTGAGAGTGCAGACAGCCCAGTTTTCATCAATTAATATATTCTGTAGACATACCCTCATCCGCTCTCTTTTCCTGAAAGCTGATCCGTCCAGTCCAGTTGGAAATGCATCTGCTTTGAGTGTCGCAGGATATCCACACATTCTTGCCATCTCTGTCGTAGCATAGCTTTCGTCGGTAAAGTGTGCGGAACAAACGTCCAATTTCTTGCCACTTTCGCATCTTTGGGCCACTGGTGCAACTTGAATCCGTCCCTGTTCGTGTTGTTACACCCTCCGACAACACACCGACGAGGCATGATGTCTCCAAGGTACGGAAAACAGTCGAAAAAACGGAAAATAACAGAGCTGATTTGACTCGGTGTTTGTAATGTGTTTGAGAAAATGGCGGATCGCTTCCCGATGTCGCGCTCCGAGAGCGAATAATAGAAAGGCGTTTAATTCGCCAAAATTCACCCATTTAGAGTTCGGAAATCGGTTAAAAAAATATATGGTCTTTTTTCTGCAACATCAAGGTGTCATGTCTGTGTGATCATGTTTTGTTTTAGACATGTTCGGTTTTGTTTTTGGACTTTTTGTGCACTTTTGTTTTGTTTTGTCACCATAGCAACCATTAGTTTTCACCCGTCACGCACCTGTTTCACGTTCGGACTCACACACACCTGTCACCAATCATGTCACTGTTATTTAAGCCTACCTTTGTTCATCACTCGTTCTGCCTGCGTTGTTTTGATGTCACACCGGTTTATGTCTTGTTCTGACCAAGTAAGTTTCCCTGTCCATGCCATAGCTTCTGCTAAAGATTAGCCTCACTTGCGTTTTAGGCACGCTTGCCTTTTTTTTTTGTTGTTGTTGTATTGTTTATGTTTGTGGTAGTGCGTGATTTATGTTAATAAATCCTAGCCTACCTTCATGAACGCTGTCGTCCGGAGCCATTTTTGCGTTGGAAGAACAACCCCGCAGCACGCTGCGACCCCCCCCCATGTGACACAAGGTATATATTGACGCTTACATAGGTCTGGTGATAATGTTCCCCTTTAAAAGTTTTTGTATTTCAATTTGTGGAGTGAAACCATGGAATGGTTTGAATGTGGAGTTAAAGCAATGTCCAAATATAAACCAGTTTAAAAAGAAGTATAGGTACATGGTATTCCAGAGGTACAGAGATGAAGAAGGGCTTTGATATTGGGTTGTTTGTTGGGGATGACATGGCGCAGTGGAAGAGTGGCCGTGCGCGACCCGTGGGTCCCTGGTTCAATCCCCACCTAGTACCAACCTCGTCATGTCCGTTGTGTCCTGAGCAAGACACTTCACCCTTGCTCCTGATGGGTGCTGGTTAGCGCCTTGCATGGCAGCTCCCTCCATCAGTGTGTGAATGTGTGTGTGAATGGGTAAATGTGGAAGTAGTGTCAAAGCGCTTTGAGTACCTTGAAGGTAGAAAAGCGCTATACAAGTACAACCCATTTATCATTTATCATTTATTGTTTGTGTTACAGAAGAGTATGGGGCTTCCTATTGAGGCATTGGTGCTGCTGTGGCATGATACCATTTCCATGTGGAGTGTGCATATGTATGTATTACAGATGCGCGGATAGGCAATTTATTTCATCCGCAACCGCGTCAGAAAGTCGTCAACCATCCGCCATCCACCCGATGTAACGTTTGATCAGGACTGCACCCGCCCGCCATCCGCCCGTTGTTATATATCTAATATTAATAAAAAAAATAAAAAAAGGGTGAAAACTACGCGAATTGCACCTTGTGCAGACAAGATTTTTCGATCGGACACGGAGGAATTAGCGATGTAAAAGACCACGTTGGGACAAAAAAACACAAGTCTAATGCCGTTGCTAGCGATACAAGTGGAAAACTTTCAACGTTTTTCGTCGCCCAAACAGATTCTTTGGATGTGATAAATGCCGAAGTTTTATTTACGGAGGCAATAATTGAGCATGGACTTCCAATCGCACTGGCTGATCACATGGGACAGTTAATAATGTAATGCAACCTTTAAAAATCATTACGCGGTGATCGCGATCCCAAAAATAAACTTTTCTTGCATGATAATGTCCAGAAAAATTTGCTTTATATTACTATAGAGTCCTTTTAACGAATGAGTTTGATGGTTTATCACAAACCTTAAATGAAATTCCATGGCCACCGTCCTGCTCTCTATATCAACCAGGGTGAGCCCCACCCCTTTCGTGAGCGCACTGCGAAAGCGGACGAGGCGGGGTGTCGGTGCGGTGGGCGCGGTAGTGACCCTGGACGTGCGTCGGGCCCTTCTCGCGGATCGCCTCAGCTACGGCTCCCGGTGGGGCCCTCTCGGGGGAAGGGGCCTCGGTCCTGGACCCCGGCGAGGCGTCCCTTCTCCGCTCCGTAAAAGTGTCCATCTCTTTTCTTTCTTTTTTCTTCTGTTGTGGCATATGCAGCAGGTGCCTGCTCGTTTTTCGTATGTGGGTAACAACATTTAACTATGTATATATATTTCCGAATTGGTTTAACTGCCACCCGCAAAAAAAATAAAAAAATAAAAAAAATATCTAATTAATCCGCCCGACCCGACCCGCGAGCGGATAAAATCTTATTGTTTTTAATTTCATCCGCCCGATCCGCGGATAATCCGCGGACTCCGCGGTTGTGTCCGCAAACCGCGCATCTCTAGTATGTATATATTTATCATTTATGTATATTCAAGTTCATTAAGTTTGTACATAGAGTGAACAGGTAGTTCTAGCTCAGAGTAATTTGTGATTTAAAGAAAATAGGTGGGATTAAATAAGTGTCAACTTCTTACTCCTTTTCAAATATGTAAAAAAAAAGAAGAAAAAAAAGGAAGTCATTCGTTTTCGTTTTTGTTCTCCATTGTTTTCATTTTGTTGTGGTGGCTGTTGAGGCTGTAGCGCTGTGTTGGATCAGGCTTGCTCTTGGGTTTTTTTTGCATATTTGAAATAAAAATATATTAATCAATCAATCAATGGTGCTTAGCTCTTACTGTAATGCTTAGCATGCTCACTTGGTCATTGACACATCGACATACAGGCTAACGGTGGTAATATATGTCCGTTAGCCTGTATGGCGATGTGTATTCGAACTGAGAGGGCAAAGTATATTTTCGACAAATACAACCTATGTGGATATGAGTAAGGTCAGTGCCTATTTCGTCCTCCACATGCGGATACGTGATATGTGAATGTGAGTGTGAATGTTGTCTGTCTGTCTGTGTTGGCCCTGCGATGGGGTGGCGACTTGTCCGGGGTGTACCCCGCCTTCCGCCCGAATGCAGCTGAGATAGGCTCCAGCACCCCCTCGCGACCTCGAAAGGGACAAGCGGTAGAAAATGGATGGATATGCGGATACGCTGAGTAAATGGGTTCCAGCATTAGCACGGCTGTCATCAGCGTGAAGTTGTTCAGTTACAATAAGGAACCGCAAAAACCTGTACCACACGTAATGTAGAAAATATTTTTCTGCGGTTTTCTAACTCGGTTTTTGACCCCTTCTGGGTATCTTGCTAATTTCTTAAAATCGCATACTGCGCAATGAAAACTTGCCTCCAGTCTTCTGTAGGTGACGTCAGCAGGCTGATGCAGGCCCGCCCGCATTTTGGAGCTTAGAGTGGGCGTTCCAATAAGTGCTCAAACTTGTTGGGAAATATGCCTAAAATTACTACTGTCTATTTTGAGGGTATTATATCTGCAGACATACACTATATTGCCAAAAGTATTTGCAAGTATCTGCATCCGACGCTTTGCATTGGACATGGTGATGTATGGCTTAGATTCAGCTGCTCGGCCGTGGAAACCCATTCCATGAAGCTCTCTGCGTACTGTACGTGGGTTAATTGGAAGGTCACATGAAGTTTGGAGCTCTGTAGCGACTGACTGTGCAGAAAGTCGGCGACCTCTTTGCACTATGCGCTTCAGCATCCGCTGACCCCTCTCTGTCAGTTTACGTGGCCTACCACTTGGTGGCTGAGTTGCTGTTGTTCCCAAACTCTTCCATTTTCTTATAATAAAGCCGACAGTTGACTTTGGAATATTTAGGAGCGAGGAAATTTCACGACTGGATTTGTTGCACAGGTGGCATCCTATGACAGTTCCACGCTGGAAATCACTGAGCTCCTGAGAGCGGCCTATTCTTTCACAAATGTTTGTAGAAACCTTCTCCATGCATAAGTGCTTGATTTTATACACCTGTGCCAAGTGATTAGGACACCTGATTCTCATCATTTGGATGGGTGGCCAAATACTTTTGGCAATACAGTGTACACGTTAGGTCATACTTGCCAACCCTCCCGAATTTTCCGGGAGACTCCCGAATTTCAGTGCCTCTCCCGAAAATCTCCCGGGACAACCATTCTCCCGAATTTCTCCCGATTTGCAGCCGGACTTAAGGCACGCCCCCTCCAGGTCCGTGCGGACCTGAGGGAGTACAGCCTGTAGTCACGTCCGCTCTTTACTTCATACTTCAGAACCGACTACCACACTTGCCGTCAGGGTGCGCAATACAACGTAAACCGTTGGCCAACCAAAAAGTTACTTTTGAGACTATTTCAAGACTATGAAATAGTGCCAATGTTGCCAGGATTAGAGGGGCCCTTTAACTCATTCGGCCGCGTTTCTCTGGTGAATGCGAAAGTAGCTAAATATTTGTCGAGAGGAAAGAAAAGAAAATAGAAGAAGTGACTCGGAATCTGATTTATTCACTGTGGTGCTTGAAGAGAACGAGATAGGGGCGGTTGACTGCAGCTTGTTGCAAATTGAAGTAGCTAGTCAACCAGAAAGCTGTTTTCTTGCGATGCTAATCAAAGTATGACACATCCTTTCAGCATTGTAACTTTTCTCCTTCTCACACAACACTCTTTCTTCTTTCACGCCCAAGCCCATGTTAGATCAGATTATGTCTCACAGCCACAGGCCTGAGCAGGGAGCATGCAGAGGAGCCAGCTGAGTCTCTTAGTTGGGGACATGCAAGGACTGTGCAAACACACATGCTCAGTGGGGGATGATTAGTTGTCCCGTTGTAAGTAGATTAGCGTTCTTGCGTTTGTGTGATTACTCTCTTTTTTTGCGTGTCACGTATACAGATAAAGTCTCTCTCACGTTGCAAGATGGGCTTCTGTTGGACACTCTTCTCTCGTTCTCACTGCCGGTGTAAGGCATACTTGCCAACCTTGAGACCTTCGATTTCGGGAGGTGGGGGGTGGGGGGCGTGGTCGGGGTGGGACGGGGATGTGGTTGGGGGCGTGGCCTAGAGGGGAGGAGTATATTTACAGCTAGAATTCACCAAGTCAAGTATTTCATATACATGTATATATATATATATAAGAAATACTTGACTTTCAGTGAATTCTAGCTATATATATGTATATATATAAATTAAAGAAATACTTGAATTTCAGTGTTCATTTATTTACACATATACACACACACAACACTCATCTACTCATTGTTGAGTTAAGGGTTGAATTGTCCATCCTTGTTCTATTCTCTGTCACTATTTTTCTAACCAAGCTGAACACCCTTTCGCAGGTACCCAGAAAGTTTTCGAGTACCACCAAAAAAACTGAATCTCTGAAGACAGTATAAAAATCTGTGTTAAAGGTGTACAAATACTGTTTGTATAAAAAGCATGTTATTGTTTAGAAATGAGGGTTAAGAGTTCAGTACTAAAAAAAAATGTGGATAAGTACAGTTTTTTAATTGAGCTGCTGCATTTTTTGGTTGGGTTGTTTATTTATTTTGAGTAACTTCTACATTTCTAAAAGGGGAGGAATGTAATAGAGTGATCTATGTTTTTCTGTTGCCATCTCCTGGTGAATGTTGGCTAGAGCGTACTGGGGTTACTTTTTGGTTGGCCAACGATTTACGTGGTGTTGCGCACCTGACGTCAAGTGTGTGAGTCTGCTCTGAAGTCTACAGTAAAGAGACGTACTTCATCACCTCGCCTGGTTATTGCCTCCAACTCAATATATTACAACAACATTGCTGTTTACGGCAGACGAACTGCTTTACGGTAGAATAAAACATGACTGCTGTTGTTGTGTGTTGTTACCGCGCTGGGAGGACATTAATGAAACTGCCTAACAATAAACCCACATAAGAAACCAAGAACTCGCCCTCCATCATTCTACAGTTATAACGTGTTTGGGCAGGCACGCTGTTTATATTGTGGGAAGGCGGACGTGAATACAGGCTGTTGACACGTCACTCAGGTCCGCATGGAGCTGGAGGGGGCGTGGCCTCCAGCTCCGCCTGAATTTCGGAAGATTTTCGGGAGAAAATTTGTCCCGGGAGGTTTTCGGTTTTTCTCGTGTGGCTAAGTGGGGATGCTAAGAAAATAATCGATTTTCCTGACTTCAGTAAAACCCTTTCAATAACCCTTTCATTTTCATTTGCTCCTAAAATAAATCCATAAAAAGTGGATCAAACTAGAATAGGCTTGTCCAAACTTTTTGACTTGGGGGCTGCATTGGGCTAAAAAAATTGGCTGGGGGGCTGAAAGCCGATTGCATTTGCATTTAAAGTAAATATATATACAGTTGTGCTCATAAGTTTACATACCCTGGGAGAATTTATGATTTCTTTGGCCATTCTTCAGAGAATATGAATGATAACACAAAAACCTGTCTTCCACTCATGCTTAATGGTTGTGTGAAGCTATTTATTGGCAAACAACTCTGTCGAGTTGCCAAAAAGTTACATTTTGGTCTCATCACTTCAAATTACTTTGTTCCAGAAGTTTTGAGGCTTGTCTCTGTGCTGTTTGGCGTAATGTAAGCGGGATTCTTTGTGACATTTGCGCAGAAATGGCTTTCTTCTGGCGACTCGACCATGCAGCCCATTTTTCTTCAAGTGCCTCCTTATTGTGCATCTTGAAACAGCCACACCACAATTTTTCAGAGAGTCCTGTATTTCAGCTGAAGTTATTTGTGGATTTTTCTTTGCATCTTGAACTATTTTCCTGGCAGTTGTGGCTGAAATCTTTGCTGGTCTACCTGAATCCCTCATTTTCCACTTCTTAATCAGCGTTTGAACACTGCTGATTGGCATTCTCAATTCTTTGGATATCTTTTTATACCCCTTTCCTGTTTTATGCAGTTCAATTACCTTTTCTCGCAGATCCTTTGACAATTATTTTGCCTTCCCCATGACTCAGAATCCAGAAACATCTGTGCAGCACTGGATGAAAGATGCAATGGTCTGTCAGAAGCCCAGAAACTCACTGACCTTTTATACACACACATTAATTACAAACAAACAGGTCACAGGTGAGGATTGGAACCTTGATTAGCCATTCAAACCTGTTTGTGTCAACTTTTGTGCATGTTATCAGATCAAAGTCACTGGGGTATGTAAACTTTTGATCAGGGTCATTTGGGTACTTTCTTTTGTCATTTTGATTTAAAAAGAGTAAACACAGTTGTTTGCCAATAAATAGCTTCACACAACCATTAAGCATGAGTGGAAGAAAGGTGTTTGTGTTATCATTCATATTCTCTGAAGAATGGCTAAGAAATCATAAATTCTCCCAGGGTATGTAAACTAATGAGCACGACTGCATATATATATATATATATATATATATATATATATATATATATATATATATATATATATATGTATATATATATGTGTGTGTATATACCCTCGCTAGGGTACTGGAGTGGGCATTGGAGTTTGCTCAACCAGTCCACATGTGTTTTGTGGATTTGACAAAGGCCTTCAATCGTGTCCCTCCCGGTGTCCCTTGGGGGGTGCTCCAGGTGTGCGGGGTCCAGGGTCCTTTGCTACGGGCCATACGGTCCCTGTGCAAGCGGAGCAGGAGTCTGGTTCGCATTGCCGGTAATAAGTCAGACATGTTCCCAGTGGACGTTGGACTCCGCCAGTGCTGCCTTTAGTCACCAGTCCTGTTCATTATCTAAATGGACATAATTTGTAGGCGCAGTCAGGATGTGGAGAGTTTCCAGTTTGGTGGCCAGAGGATCGCAACCCTGCTTTTTGCAGATGATGTCGTCCAGGCTGGGACCTACAGCGTTCACTGGGGCGGGTTGCAGCCGAGTTTGAAGCTGCTGCGATGAGGATCAGCACCAAATCTGAGGCCATGGTTCTCAGTCGGAAAAGGGTGGACTGCACCCCTCGGGTCGGGAGCGAAGTTTTGCCTCAAGTAGAGGAGTTAAAGCATCTCAGGGTTTTGTTCACGAGTGAGGGAAGAATAGAACGTGATATTGACAGACGGATTGGTGCGGGATCTGCAGTGATGCAGTCACTGCACCGGTCTGTTGTGGTGTAGAAGGCGCTGAGCCAGAAGGGGAAGCTCTCGATTTACAGGTCGGTCTACGTTCCTACCCTCACCTATGGTCATGAACTTTGGGTAATGACTGAAAGGACAAGGTCGCGAATACAAGCGGCAGAAATTAGTTTCCTCCGCAGGATGTCTGGGATCACCCTAAGAGATAGGGTGAGGAGCTCGGTCATCCGGGAGAGACTCAGAGTAGAGCCGCTTCTCCTTCACGTCGAGAGGAGTCAGCTGAGATGGCTCGGACATCTACTACGAATGCCTCCTGGATGCCTCCCTGGTGAGGTGTTTCGGGCATGTCCAACCGAGAGGAGGCCTTGGGGCAGACCTAGGACACTTCTGAGGGACTATGTCTTACAGCTGGCCTGGGAATGCCTCGGTATCCCCCCTGTAGAACTAGAGGAGGTGGCCGGGGACAGGGAAGTCTGGGCATCTCTGCATAGACTGCTGCCACCGCAAACCGGACTCGGATAAGCGGATGGATGTATAGACTTCATTCGCCGATTAAATAATTCATTGCAACACAATTGCCACAGACTGCTAGAATCTTCATTTTGTCTATGACAGAATTACCGGAACAGAAAAGCGCCATTTTAACTGGCTTTTAGTTGGGCAGATGATGTGGTCCTGTTGGCTTCATCTGGCCAGGATCTTCAGCTCTCACTGGATCGGTTCGCAGCTGAGTGTGAAGCGACTGGGATGAGAATCAGCACCTCCAAGTCCGAGTCCATGGTTCTCGCCCGGAAAAGGGTGGAGTGCCATCTCCGGGTTGGGGAGGAGATCTTGCCCCAAGTGGAGGAGTTCAAGTACCTCGGAGTCTTGTTCTCGAGTGAGGGAAGAGTGGATCGTGAGATCGACAGGCGGATCGGTGCGGCGTCTTCAGTAATGCGGACGCTGTATCGATCCGTTGTGGTGAAGAAGGAGCTGAGCCGGAAGGCAAAGCTCTCAATTTACCGGTCGATCTACGTTCCCATCCTCACCTATGGTCATGAGCTTTGGGTTATGACCGAAAGGACAAGATCACGGGTACAAGCGGCCGAAATGAGTTTCCTCCGCCGGGTGGCGGGGCTCTCCCTTAGAGATAGGGTGAGAAGCTCTGCCATCCGGGGGGAGCTCAAAGTAAAGCCGCTGCTCCTCCACATCGAGAGGAGCCAGATGAGGTGGTTCGGGCATCTGGTCAGGATGCCACCCGAATGCCTCCCTAGGGAGGTGTTTAGGGCATGTCCGACCGGTAGGAGGCCGCGGGGAAGACCCAGGACACGTTGGGAAGACTATGTCTCCCGGCTGGCCTGGGAACGCCTCGGGGTCCCACAGGAAGAGCTGGGCGAAGTGGCTGGGGAGAGGGAAGTCTGGGCTTCCCTGCTTAGGCTGCTGCCCCCGCGACCCGACCTCGGATAAGCGGAAGAAGATGGATGGATGGATGGATAGTTGGGCATTAAAAACTATAGCTTTCATCAGCAGACACCTGTTTTGGCGTTCTAAGGATTGCAGGGTCAGCGTTCTGTAAGCTTTATAAGCAGTTGATGGCAGCAACAATACGTTATTGATTGTGTCAAAAAGCTGCTTCTTCAAAAAAAGCGAGGGTGAGCAATCAAAGAGCCAGATACATTTGTCAATGCAGGCCTCAGCCTGAGGATGCAATGCAGGAAAATGAGACTAAAGTAGACACTTCTCTCTCTATTGATCTAAAACATGCACACACAATTCCACCGACTAACAGCTCAATATTACACCATTACAGGGAAAAAACATATCTCATTGTGTTCTTGTCAGCAGAAAGCTGGCTCGTCATCTGATATTGTATTGACACCATGGGCGTTACCATTATGAGTGTGCTTAACTTCTTAATGTGATCGAGACCATTGGATCCTGACCGCTTCATTACTTTTTGTAAATGTGAAGTCACACATTCTTGAGTCACATTGTTGCTGTTTGAACTCCAAAACTCCATCAAAGTGTGCAACAAGGCTTGCTGTGAGCTTGAAGAATAGCTGCGGGCTATAGAGCGTTTTCTATTGGGGCTCCAGTACTATGGAATGCCCTCCCGGTAACAGTTAGAGATGCTACCTCAGTAGAAGCATTTAAGTCCCATCTTAAAACTCATTTGTATACTCTAGCCTTTGAATAGCCCCCCTTTTTTTAGACCAGTTGATCTGCCGTTTCTTTTCTTTTCTCCTCTGCTCCCCCCTATCCCTTGTGGAGGGGGAGACACTCAGGTCCGGTGGCCATGGATGAGGTGCTGGCTGTCCGGGGTCGGGACCCGGAGTGGACCGCTCGCCTGTGTATCGGTTGGGAACATCTCTGCGCTGCTGACTCCGCTCGGGATGGTTTCCTGCTGACCCCACTGTGGACTGGACTCTTACTGTTATGCTGGATCCACTATGGACTGTACTCTTACAATATTATGTTAGACCCACTCGACATCCATTGCATTCGGTCTCCCTCGAGGGGGGGGGGTTACCCACATATGCGGTCCTCTCCAAGGTTTCTCATAGTCATTCACATCGACGTCCCACTGGGGTGAGTTTTTCCTTGCCCTTATGTGGGCTTTGTACCAAGGATGTCGTTGTGGCTTGTGCAGCCCTTTGAGACACTTGTGATTTAGGGCTATATAAATAAACATTGATTGATTGATTGATTGATATCAATGGAATGCTTATATTGCTTGTTATACGGTGGCTATTGAAAGAGAACACACCTGCACAGGGAGGACATTTGGTTTTTCCAAAGTTTGGTTTGAAGGGATTGTTGGTCATATGAATGGGAAACAAATTGTTCAATAATGAATTTTTTTTTATGAAATAACAAAATTGACAGAACGATTAAAAGAAAAACGCTTTATTTTGGGTTTTCAAGATTACATTATGATTTAGTTTAATGTTTTCTTTGTATGGTCCACTAGAACAAAAGACTGATACTTAATCCATTACCATACTTGCCAACCCTCCCGGATTTTCCGGGAGTCTCCTGAAATTCAGCGCCTCTCCCGAAAACCTCCCGGGACAAATTTTCTCCCGAAAATCTCCCGAAATTCAGGCGGAGCTGGAGGCCACGCCCCCTCCAGCTCCATGCGGACCTGAGTGACGTGTTGACAGCCTGTTCACACGTCCACTTTGCCACAATATAAACAGCTAATAATCGAGGGCGAGTTCTTGGTTTCTTATGTGGGTTTATTGTTAGGCAGTTTCATTAACGTCCTCCCAGCGCGGAAACAACACACAGCAACAGCAGTCAAGTTTTCGTCTACCTTAAAGCAGTTCGTCTGCCGAAAACAGCAATGTTGTGACACTTTTAAACAGGACAATACTGCCATCTACTGTACATGCATATGTGACCCACCCATAATGTGTCACATTTTTGTGTTGATTTATTTATTTTATTTTGTGGTTTGAATTCGTTTTTGGAGCTGTCATTACACATTTATCAGTATTCACATTGGTCAGTAGGGGGCAGTAGGGCGTTTCTTCCCAATTGAATGCTATCACCTGCAGACCGGAAGTGTCTTGTCATTCTGATGAGCGCGACCAGTCTGTGAACAATTGAAACATCCTGTGTGCTTTTTCCTCCTGTATAACAGGTTAGTTTTGGTGAATCAACTCACTGAATAATATCCATGTGATCTTTATAAGTTTAAGTACACATTCTGATGGTGGAGCCTAACTCTAAAGTGTTTGTGAGTTGTAGTTTGTATTTGTGAATGAATCCAGTGCACAGCTGCAGTAATCAATACAAAAAGGCGACGTGAGTGCGCAATGTTTATATAGGAACTTCTGATCCTAATTCAGACTCCCAAATTAGAGCTCCCGTTTTCTTATTGATTTTATAATGTATATTTGTATAATGTGTGTGTTCAGAAATAGTGACAGAGAATAGAACAAGGATGGACAATTCAACCCTTAACTCAACAATGAGTAGAATGAGTGTCATGTGTGTGTATATGTGTAAATAAATGAACACTGAAATTCAAGTATTTCTTTTATTTATTTATATATATATATATATATATATATATATATATATATATATATATATATATATATATATATATATGTATGTGTGGGAAAAAATCACAAGACTATTTCATCTCTACAGGCCTGTTTCATGAGGGGGGGTACCCTCAATCGTCAGGAGATTTTAATGGGAGCATTCGCATACCATGGTTTATATAGGGCACAGAGTGGGTGGGTACAGGCTGGCTATATATATAGCTAGAATTCACTGAAAGTCAAGTATTTCTTATATATATATATCTTAACCACGCCCCCAACCACGCCCCCGCCCCACCCCCGACCACGCCCCCCACCCCCCACCTCCCAAAATCGGAGGTCTCAAGGTTGGCAAGTATGGCCATTACACTACAACTTTCTATTTGCGTTCCTTTTCCCTTGGCCCGACTCTTAGTCGACAACATTTTTGGACTATATGCCGCTACTTTTTTCCTATGCTTCGCACCCCGCGGCTTATGAAACGGTGCGGCTAATCAATGGATGTTTTCTTCGCTAAGGGCCATAATGTTTTGTATTCAACAAATAGTTTTCATATTACACCGGTAGAGAAGCCGAAAATGTTTTGTTTCTGTTTGTGCTATGGTGCTATATTTTATACGAGTTTGCTCACTGCAGGTGCTGCTAGTTGAAACTGTACTTCCTGTTTTGTGTCTTTAACCCGAAGTATATCCTCTTTCGTCTATTTGTCTATGATTCTTCATTCATCACTCCAAGCAACATTAGTAAGTTTTACAATATAACTAAAACAATGCATACTTACTAAACCGTCTCATGTGTGACGTCAGTAGGAGTGTTTTCATGCATATTTGCACGTGCTATCGTAATGCCATCGTATTGTATTGTCGTTAGCATTAGCAAATATGCTAACACTTTTACAATAGTCTGTGTTAGTACTATGAACTTACTTACAATTATATTATTTTTCTTTCAGTTTTGTAAATTCACCACAATGTCACCGTGGACTTAATGAGACTGCTTAGCTCATTAAAACGCTAGCTTCTAAAGGTAGTGGATCCATGACGATGACTTCCGTTTTGTTTGATTGGACGTTTTACTGCCGTGTTACAGGCACCGTTTGAAAACAATTTAGATATGTAAATAAACATTCACAAAATCTTATATCACATACAGGTAAAAGCCAGTAAATTATAATATTTTGAAAAACTTGATTTATTTCAGTAATTGCATTCAAAAGGTGTAACTTGTACATTATATTTATTCATTGCATACAGACTGATGCATTCAAATGTTTATTTCATTTAATTTTGATGATTTGAAGTGGCAACAAATGAAAATCCAAAATTCCGTGTGTCACACAATTAGAATATTGTGTAAGGCTAATACAAAAAAGGGATTTTTAGAAATGTTGGCCAACTGAAAAGTATGAAAATGAAAAATATGAGCATGTACAATACTCAATACTTGGTTGGAGCTCCTTTTGCCTCAATTACTGCGTTAATGCGGCGTGGCATGGAGTCGATGAGTTTCTGGCACTGCTCAGGTGTTATGAGAGCCCAGGTTGCTCTGATAGTGGCCTTCAACGCTTCTGCGTTTTTGGGTCTGGCATTCTGCATCTTCCTTTTCACAATACCCCACAGATTTTCTATGGGGCTAAGGTCAGGGGAGTTGGCGGGCCAATTTAGAACAGAAATACCATGGTCCGTAAACCAGGCACGGGTAGATTTTGCGCTGTGTGCAGGCGCCAAGTCCTGTTGGAACTTGAAATCTCCATCTCCATAAAGCAGGTCAGCAGCAGGAAGCATGAAGTGCTCTAAAACTTGCTGGTAGACGGCTGCGTTGACCCTGGATCTCAGGAAACAGAGTGGACCGACACCAGCTGGACTGCTGCTGAGTGGTCCAAAGTCATGTTTTCTGACGAAAGCAAATTTTGCATTTCCTTTGGAAATCAAGGTCCCAGAGTCTGGAGGAAGACAGGAGAGGCACAGGATCCACGTTGCCTGAAGTCTAGTGTAAAGTTTCCACCATCAGTGATGGTTTGGGGTGCCATGTCATCTGCTGGTGTCGGTCCACTCTGTTTCCTGAGATCCAATTTTGTGACACACGGAATTTTGGATTTTCATTTGTTGCCACTTCAAATCATCAAAATTAAATGAAATAAACATTTGAATGCATCAGTCTGTGTGCAATGAATAAATATAATGTACAAGTTACACCTTTTGAATGCAATTACTGAAATAAATCAAGTTTTTCAAAATATTCTAATTTACTGGCTTTTACCTGTATATCGTATATATTTGGGGATTGTGGTAGGGTTTTTGCTTCCACTGGGCATAATATTTAATGAATCAATTGTTTAGAATGAATTGTTTGTTGTAATTTGATTATTACATGATTGACCGCCATCAGCAGAGCCGATGTTAATGCAGACTTAGTCTGTGGTCTGAAGAAGATCAACATGACTGCAATGGGAAGTTGAGCTACATCCAAGCTGACGAGACGCTGCTAAAATGAATATTATGAAATAGGTGCACCTGACCTTGCAGTCACATGTCCTCCTGTAGGGACAAGGGTGTGTTTACCAATCAGCTAAGATTATGCTGCAGTTTAGCAGAAATGGTTTATTATTTATATTCAACTATTCAAAAATGTCATTATTACTAGCAGTACAGTACCGTATTTTTCGTATTATAAGGCGCACTTAAAATCCTTTCATTTTCTCAAAACTCGACAGTGTGCCTTACAGCGCGGTGCGCCTAATGTACGGAATAATTTTGGTTGTGCTTACCAACCTCAAAGCTATTTTATTTGGTACGTGGTGTAATGATAAGTGTGACCAGTAAACATAAGAGATACGTGTAGACTGCAGTAAACAACACCAAAATTGTGTATGTTCCACTGAAAATATAGAACATTACACACGGCGCTCAAAAATCTATCAAAATATTTTAGTACGACTTTGGTAAGCTATGAAGCCGCACCGCTTGATGGATTGTACTGTGCTTCAACATACGAGTATTATTTGTGTGTGTATAAGGTAAGACATATTATCTGGCATTTTGTTTTGCAATATTATGCAAAAGCAACTTGTCTTACCTTCTGGTACCTGCTGATCTGTATTTGGGATCTGCATAAGTCCTGACAATTTTTGTAGTTCGTGTCGACACCGTAGTCGATAAGCTTCTTCTTTTCCTCTATCTTCTTGTTATGGGACATTCATCCCCCGCTGTTGCCATTTCTAATATAAAGTAGTGTAAAGTTCTTACTTATATGTGTCAGTAAACTCGCCGTGAAAGCGCTAAAACATACCGGTGTAGTGAGTTTATATTATTCACCCAAGGAACTTTAGTTATTAGAGAGTTCCAATCGGACGCTTTTTCACAGGACGCATTGTTATTGCACTAGTGAGCCACGGATGAGGAGATGCTGCTCCGTTATTGATTTAATTAAAATCTGAATGTCAATAAAACAGTTAGCTCCGACACTTCTTCCACTCCACAAGGAAGTGTTTTCAATTTAGAAAAAAAAAAAGATAATATGACCCCTTTAATGCGCCTTTTGTATAAAAATATACCTGACTAGACCAGCTCATCGGCAGTGCGCCTTATAATCTGATGCACCCTATGGTCCGGAAAATACGGTATATCTTAAAAAAACAAACGAACATGTTTGTCCTTGGTCTATTGAAGTGAAGTGAATTATATTTATATAGCGCTTTTCTCTAGTGACTCAAAGCGCTTTACATAGTGAAACCCAATATCTAAGTTACATTTAAACCAGTGTGGGTGGCACTGGGAGCAGGTGGGTGAAGTGCCTTGCCCAAGGACACAACGGCAGTGACGAGGATGGCGGAAGCGGGGCTCGAATCTGGAACCCTCAAGTTGCTGGCACGGGCGCTCTACCAACCGAGCTATACCGCCCCGATTGTTGCATTCATTCAACAATTTGGTAAAAATATACCACCATAGTTTTATTCTGCTAGTAAAGGAAAATAGCTGCATCATATGCAGTGTTGTACTTTGTAACGCGTAACGGCGGTAACTAGTAGTCTAGCGCGTTATTTTTTATATTCAGTAACTCAGTTACCGTTACTACATGATGCGTTACTGCGTTATTTTACGTTATTTTTTTATGTAGTATCGGCAAGAAACTGAGAAGATCTGAGTGTGTTTTATTGCTGCAGTGTCGTCCTTCCGAATGTTCCTGTGTCACAAGGAAGAGGAGCGCCGCGCGCTGTGTGTGGGTGGGGGGGGGTCTGTGTTTACTAACAAGACATGGCAAAGTTTCTTAACATGGAGATATTCTCACTACTTTTCTTTTGTCGAGCACAAAGAAAATACCATCCATCCATCCATCCATTTTCTACCGCTTATTCCCTTTGGGGTCGCGGGGGGCGCTGGAGCCTATCTCAGCTACAATCGGGCGGAAGGCGGGGTACACCCTGGACAAGTCGCCACCTCATCGCAGGGCCAACACAGATAGACAGATAACATTCACACTCACATTCACACACTAGGGCCAATTTAGTGTTGCCAATCAACTTATCCCCAGGTGCATGTCTTTGGAAGTGGGAGGAAGCCGGAGTACCCGGAGGGAACCCACGCAGTCACGGGGAGAACATGCAAACTCCACACAGAAAGATCCCGAGCCCGGGATTGAACCCAAGACTACTCAGGACCTTCGTATTGTGAGGCAGATGCACTAACCCCTCTGCCACCGTGAAGAAAATACCATTTTAATTAAATGTAAGTTGTGTCTTGGATCAATAATTATAAGCAATTCAAATCTGCTGAAACAGCTACAAAAGCAACATGCTTCGACGAAGCTAGTAAAGAGAGACACACTTCACCTAAGGATTTTAACGGAGGGACTGCTAGCCAGGACAACATTGATAGAGCCATTGCAGCGTAGGTGCAATTATCTTTTTTTTGTCATTCTTGCATTCCAGATAAAAAGTGCATTCCTTCTTCCTTCAGACAGATATGGCTGATGTTGGTCTTTTGGACTGGTTGGTCCTGATGTACAAATATGTTAATAGCATCTGTGTCTGTGGCAGAGAGTCCCTGTTGCTAGAATAAAGGCAAGCGGCTTGATTTTTCCGGTAAACCTTGGAACATATGTACGGAATTCCAATGACCGGGCCACTTTGATGTTGACAAATTGCTTAATGACATGGACACACACACAGGAACCTTTCTGTACATTTTATTTACAAAATGTATTAAAATTCTCTGTACAGCGCCTCACTAATGAGGTTCGGTAAATTATGCATGCATCTTTTGCTCTTTTGCACCCACTACTATGCCTGGTAATATTGTTATGTTTTTTTTCTCTCAGAAGGGTGAGTCTTACACAAAAGAAAAAGGTGGAACTAATTTTACATTTAAAAAAAAAAAAAGGAAAGAGGGCTGAATTTCTACTCTAAGGTCAGATTTTGAGTTGTAGAGCTCATCAAGCATTACATGCATTTTATTGTTTAAAAAAAAAAACTTTCATCATGTAATATAAATAGTTCATCTAAATTTATACATCTCGACATTTTCTTCACATTATCTTTTGTTTTTTTTTTTACTTACAAAACTATTTACCCATAGTATTAGGTGATTGAATAAGTATCTTCCTAAATCCTATGGAATCACAGCCTTTTTGGGAAATAAATGATTACAGCAATATGGACATGTGCTAATTAAGCTTCCTTCCTTGGTGCCACCTTTTTATTCATATTTGTTTTTTTTAATTTACAAAGTGAAATCCCCAATCACTGTAATGCTCTTGAAAGGAAACCAAAATGAAAGCACAGTTCATTGTAAAAGGTGAAAGAAAATATAAAAATACACCGATGAAATAGACCACATAGCACAGTTTGAAAGCCATTTCGGTTTGATTTTAGTTTTTTTTGGTTCTACTTCCTTGTAAAAAAGACGATATTTTTGGAGGGTGGGCAACCTTACGTGGGTTTTTTTTTTCTACGCACAATAAATGCCAAATATACACTATATTGCCAAAAGTGTTTGGCCACCTGCCTTTACACACATATGAACATGAAGTGCCATCCCATGGAATTGGTATCCTGGAGCATTCAAATATCCCTTCACTGGAACTAAGGGGCCAAGCCCAACTCCTGAAAAACAACCCCGCACCATAATTCCTCCTCCACCAAATTTCACACTCGGCACAATGCAGTCCGAAATGTTAGCGTTCTCCTGGCAACCTCCAAACCCGGGCTGGTCCATCAGATTGCAAGATGGAACCACTGCATTCCCCACGCTTTGCATTGGACTTCTTACCGATTGCATTGTACCATATGTCCCGGCAAGAAATCTGCGTTCAAAGAACTCCGGCTTATTAGTGATTCCCAGAGCCCCAAAAAAAGTCTGCGGGCTGTAGAGCGTTTTCTATTCGGGCTCCAGCACTATGGAATGCCCTCCCGGTAACAATTAGAGATGCTACCTCAGTAGAAACATTTAAGTCCCATCTCAAAACTCATTTGTATACTCTAGCCTTTGAATAGCCCCCCTTTTTTTTAGACCAGTTGATCTGCCGTTTCTTTTCTTTTGTCCTCTGCTCCCCCCTATCCCTTGTGGAGGGGAAGACACACAGATCCGGTGGCCATGGATGGGGTGCTGGCTGTCCGGGGTCGGGACCCGGGGTGGACCGCTCGCCTGTATATTGGTTGGGAGCATCTCTGCGCTGCTGACCCGTCTCCGCTCGGGATGGTTTCCTGCTGACCCCACTGTGGACTGGACTCTTACTGTTATGCTGGATCCACTATGGACTGGACTCTCACAATATTATGTTAGACCCACTCGACATCCATTGCATTCGGTCTCCCTAGAGGGGGGGGGGGGGGGGGTTACCCACATATGCGGTCCTCTCCAAGGTTTCTCATAGTCATTCACATCGACGTCCCACTGGGGTGAGTTTTTCCTTGCCCTTATGTGGGCTATACCGAGGATGTCGTTGTGGCTTGTGCAGCCCTTTGAGACACTTGTGATTTAGGGCTATATAAATAAACATTGATTGATTGATTGATTGATTGACTTGGTGATGTATGGCTTAGATACAGGAAACCCATTCCGTGAAGCTCTCTGCGTACTGTACGTGGGCTCATTGGAAGGTCACATGAAGTTTGGAGCTCCGTAGCAACTGAAAGTCTTTGCATTATGCGCTTTCAGCATCCGCTGAACCCGTCTCCGTCAGTTTACGTGGCCTACCACTTGGTGGCTGAGTTGCTGTTGTTCCCAAACTCCTCACTTTTCTTATAACAAAGTTGACTTTGGAATATGTAGGAGGGAGGAAATTTCACGACTGGATTTGTTGCACAGGTGGCATCCTACTCAGTGGCCTAGTGGTTAGAGTGTCCGTCCTGAGATCGGTAGGTTGGGAGTTCAAATCCCGGCCGAGTCATACCAAAGACTATAAAAATGGGACCCATTACCTCCCTGCTTGGCACTCAGCATCAAGGGTTGGAATTGGGGGTTAAATCACCAAAATGATTCCCGGGCGCAGCCACCGCTGCTGCCCACTGCTCCCCTCACCTCCCAGGGGGTGATCAAGGGTGATGGGTCAAATGCAGAGAATAATTTCGCCACACCTAGTGTCCATCCATCCATCCATCTTCTTCCGCTTTTGTGTGTGTGACAATCATTGGTACTTTAACTTTTAACTTTAACTATGACAGTTCCACGCTGGAAATCACTGAGAGCGGCCTATTCTTTCAGAAATGTTTGTAGAAACAGTCTCCATGCCTAAGTGCTGGATTTTATACATCGAGCCAAGTGATTAGGACACCTGATTCTCATCATTTGGATGGGTGGCCAAATACTTTTGGCAATATAGTGTATTTCAAGCATGATTGCCTTGCTGTGAACAACACACACACACACACACACACACACACACATACAAACACACTTGGCAGTATTGGAAGTGCGTGTCATGACCTGGTTCTGTGGTGTGGGGCAGCAGCACCGAAATAGTACGACAAACACACTCGGAACAGTTTTAAATGGCATTTCTCAAAGATGAATCAATTAAAAGAGGGCGGGAGGAGAGGGGGAGGTCACAGCGAGTGACCCACGACAGTATAAAAGCTAATAGTGTAATAATCAGTGTCTGGCGGTGCACTGAGGACATATAAAGAACACATTTGAATACATTTAACCAGTGAAAATCTGGCAGCAGGAGGATGAGGCGAAATCTTCTCACACAAGAAACCAATCAGACCCTCGTCACGTAAAGATTCGTCTTCCGTCTGGCACTTCAAAATGTGCTTGGGGTCGCAAATGATGGCTTTAATTCTCTCACGTCAACATGTGTTTCTATACGTCTAATTCTTAACTTGACCCCTCGATTCTTCTCCTTTGTGTGACTGTCGAGCAAAAAAAAAAAAAAAAAAAAAAAAAAAAAGCAATATCGTTGTGAACGCGTTGCATTGATTGGACTTTCCTTAAGGCACTGAGAGGAGGGGGAAAAAATCGGCTCTTCCCAAAACCGGTCCGGTCGTGTCGTCTTTGCAGATCATCATGCCCGAAGTCCGTCCCCGAGAAAGGATTTTGGCTCCATTCTCGCTATCCGGTCCTTCCATAGATATTTAATCACATTTGTACGGGACGATGGGAACGTTGGCTAAACCTGTGTCGTGATACAAGGCAGAAGCAAACATGTCAGGTGTATAAAATATTGTGCAAACAAGATAAATGTGTTTTATTCCCCCAGAGAGATGCAGATGAGGGGAATACAATTACAGTTTTTTTTCCAATTGCTTACACACTAAATTTGACATTTTCACACAGTTAACAAAAGTCTACACACAGTAAACAAAACCACTGTGCGGATTTGCCTAAAATTAGGCATACAGGTAAAAGCCAGTAAATTAGAATATTTTGAAAAACTTGATTTATTTCAGTAATTGCATTCAAAAGGTGTAACTTGTACATTATATTTATTCATTGCACACAGACTGATGCATTCAAATGTTTATTTCATTTAATTTTGATGATTTGAAGTGGCAACAAATGAAAATCCAAAATTCCGTGCGTCACAAAAGTAGAATATTACTTAAGGCTAATACAAAAAAGGGATTTTTAGAAATGTTGGCCAACTGAAAAGTATGAAAATGAAAAATATGAGCATGTACAATACTCAATACTTGGTTGGAGCTCCTTTTGCCTCAATTACTGCGTTAATGCGGCGTGGCATGGAGTCGATGAGTTTCTGTCACTGCTCAGGTGTTATGAGAGCCCAGGTTGCTCTGATAGTGGCCTTCAACTCTTCTGCGTTTTTGGGTCTGGCATTCTGCATCTTCCTTTTCACAATACCCCACAGATTTTCTATGGGGCTAAGGTCAGGGGAGTTGGCGGGCCAATTTAGAACAGAAATACCATGGTCCATAACCAGGCACGGGTAGATTTTGCGCTGTGTGCAGGCGCCAAGTCCTGTTGGAACTTGAAATCTCCATCTCCATAGAGCAGGTCAGCAGCAGGAAGCATGAAGTGCTCTAAAACTTGCTGGTAGACGGCTGCGTTGACCCTGGATCTCAGGAAACAGAGTGGACCGACACCAGCAGATGACATGGCACCCCAAACCATCACTGATGGTGGAAACTTGACACTAGACTTCAGGCAACGTGAATCCTGTGCCTCTCCTGTCTTCCTCCAGACTCTGGGACCTCGATTTCCAAAGGAAATGCAAAATTTGCATGGTTGGGTGATGGTTTGGGGTGCCATGTCATCTGCTGGTGTCGGTCCACTCTGTTTCCTGAGATCCAGGGTCAACGCAGCCGTCTACCAGCAAGTTTTAGAGCACTTCATGCTTCTTGCTGCTGACCTGCTCTATGGAGATGGAGATTTCAAGTTCCAACAGGACTTGGCGCCTGCACACAGTGCAAAATCTACCCGTGCCTGGTTTACGGACCATGGTATTTCTGTTCTAAATTGGCCCGCCAACTCCCCTGACCTTAGCCCCATAGAAAATCTGTGGGGTATTGTGAAAAGGAAGATGCAGAATGCCAGACCCAAAAACGCAGAAGAGTTGAAGGCCACTATCAGAGCAACCTGGGCTCTCATAACACCTGAGCAGTGCCAGAAACTCATCGACTCCATGCCACGCCGCATTAACGCAGTAATTGAGGCAAAAGGAGCTCCAACCAAGTATTGAGTATTGTACATGCTCATATTTTTCATTTTCATACTTTTCAGTTGGCCAACATTTCTAAAAATCCCTTTTTTGTATTAGCTTTAAGTAATATTCTAATTTTGTGACACACGGAATTTTGGATTTTCATTTGTTGCCACTTCAAATCATCAAAATTAAATGAAATAAACATTTGAATGCATCAGTCTGTGTGCAATGAATAAATATAATGTACAAGTTACACCTTTTGAATGCAATTACTGAAATAAATCAAGTTTTTCAAAATATTCTAATTTACTGGCTTTTACCTGTAGACTCTGCTTCACGGTTTTTGCTTGACACACACCTTCCCATCTTGCACACATATAACGATTGTGATACACACATTTTCACTCTTTACACACACACACTAGGATTGTGATACACACATCTTTATCTCCAGATTTGTTTTTCAAACCTTGCTGTTGCCTAAGTCTGCACATGTAGTCTAACTCTTCCGGGACGCTACAAGGTGTGTGTGTGGGGGGCGGGGTTTGGTGGTAGCGTCCCAAAGGGTTCTGGGTATTTGTTCTGTTGTGTTTATGTTGTGCTACGGTGCGGATGTTCTCCCGAAATGTGTTTGTCATTCTTGTTTGGTGTGGATTCACAGTGTGGCGTATATTTCTAACAGTGTTAAAGTTGTTTATATGGCCACCCTCAGTGTAACCTGTATTGCTGTTGATCAAGTATGCGTTGCATTCACGTGTGTGTGTGCGTACAGAAGCCGCACATATCTTGTGACTGGGCCGGCACGTTGTTAGAATGGATGAAAAGCGGACGTTAAAGACAGCGCCTTTAAGGCACGCCCCCAAGACTGTGGTCCGGGTGGACTACGAGATATAATGACTGATGAACACCTTCGTTCGATAATGAAGGTTGCCTCAGCTCAAAGCCTGAGCCCCGACATTAATGAACTAGCATCCAAGAAAAGATGGCAGGTATCTTGATGAATTGTACTGTGCTTCAACATACAGGTATCATTTTTGTGTGTATAAGGTAAGACATGTTATCTGGCATTTTGTTTTGCAATATTATGCAAAAGCAACTTGTCTTACCTTCTGGTACCTGCTTATCTGTATTTGGGATCTGCATAAGTCCTGAAAATTTGTGCGAGTCTGCCTTTGTAGTCCGTGTCTACACCGTAGTCGATAAGCTTCGTCTTTTCCTCTATCTTCTTGTTATGGGACATTCATCCCCGGCGGTTGCCATTTCTAATATAAAGTAGTGTAAAGTTCTTACTTATATGCAATGTTCCCTCTAATTGTTCATGTGTGTGAGCAAACGCAAAAACTCCCTGAGCATTCAGTGGAGCCCATGTGAGCAACATCAGACGTGCACACTGTGGCTACACCAGCAGCACACCTGTCCCAAACCTGACTAAATAACAACTTCAATCTCCATCCATCCATCCATTTTCTACCGCTTGTCCCTTTCGGGGTCGCGGGGGGTGCTGGAGCCTATCTCAGCTGCATTCGGGCGGAAGGCGGGGTACACCCTGGACAAGTCCCTACCTCATCGCAGGGCCAACACAGATAGACAGACAACATTCTCTTATTATTATAATCAAATGACAGCAGTCATTTCCATGAGGTTATTTTGTAATATAAGTGTTTAGGCCCACTTACAATGACAATAACAAAAAATATTGTTTTTCATGAACTGTGTACTTGTATTGTTTGTCTGGGTGGAGGTCCTGCTTTGGAAATAATGTGTACCCCTTTCAGACATTGCATTTAGTTCCCATTAAAACATTCACATGTTGCACAATGAGATGTAAGCAGGGGATCATGTGTACATTCCTGCAACTTCCCGTTTGTAAAAAATATATTTTTATTAGTATTTATTTAATATACTAACAGCATTTCATGATTAATAATTATAAATTAAGATTCCTAATAAATGACACTAGCATAAGCACACATTTGATTGGTAAATCATAGTGTAACGACCTGGAATTACACTTTATGTGTGGTGTTGGAGTTGTCCGACTTTTTGTGTGGCTGTAAACGCATCACTGGTTAAGTGTCATATGCGCATGTGTTGGCGCAAGTGAGAAAGAGCGAGCGGCTGCTGTTGATATAACAAAGTTGCTTTTGGTCTGGTTTGTACTGCAGAAAATGACCAGTTTTGCTAGATATAATTTTTTTTACTAATGTTTTGGTGATGTGTTTATGGCCGACAATAAAGACTTTTGCTCAGTAAAGTGATGGATGGAATTCATGTCCTCAAAGCGTCTCGACAGACGTTACAATATTTGAACAATGATGACGAAAACTGTTTTCTCCGTCGTGTCCGTGTGTCGAAAATTGTTATGCGCTTATCTTTTTTTATTTGATTTTGTGCGTGGCATAGATTTGCCGTGCGCAGAGGACGCTTGAGCAGGAGCGCACCTTAGAGGGAACTTTGCTTTTATGTGTCAGTAAACTCGCCATGAAAGCGCTAAAACATACCGGTGTAGTGAGTTGACATTATTCACCCAAGGAATTTTAGTTATTAGAGAGTTACGATCGGACGCTTTTTCACGTGAGACATTGTTATTATTCATTTTGGGCGCTTTTTGGTATTGTTAGAACAATATGGACGGGGGAAAAACACCCATCAGTGAACGACTCCCATCCATCCATCCATCCATCCATCTTCTTCCGCTTATCCGAGGTCGGGTCGCGGGGGCAGCAGCCTAAGCAGGGAAGCCCAGACTTCCCTCTCCCCAGCCACTTCGTCCAGCTCTTCCTGTGGGACCCCGAGGCGTTCCCAGGCCAGCCGGGAGACATAGTCTTCCCAACGTGCCCTGGGTCTTCCCCGCGGCCTCCTACCGGTCGGACGTGCCCTAAACACCTCCCTAGGGAGGCGTTCGGGTGGCATCCTGACCAGATGCCCGAACCACCTCATCTGGCTCCTCTCGATGTGGAGGAGCAGCGGCTTTACTTTGAGCTCCCCCCGGATGGCAGAGCTTCTCACCCTATCTCTAAGGGAGAGCCCCGCCACCCGGCGGAGGAAACTCATTTCGGCCGCTTGTACCCGTGATCTTGTCCTTTCGGTCATAACCCAAAGCTCATGACCATAGGTGAGGATGGGAACGTAGATTGACCGGTAAATTGAGAGCTTTGCCTTCCGGCTCAGCTCCTTCTTCACCACAACGGATCGATACAGCGTCCGCATTACTGAAGACGCCGCACCGATCCGCCTGTCGATCTCACGATCCACTCTTCCCTCACTCGTGAACAAGACTCTGAGGTACTTGAACTCCTCCACTTGGGGCAAGATCTCCTCCCCAACCCGGAGATGGCACTCCACCCTTTTCCGGGCGAGAACCATGGACTCGGACTTGGAGGTGCTGATTCTCATCCCAGTCGCTTCACACTCGGCTGCGAACCGATCCAGTGAGAGCTGAAGATCCTGGCCAGATGAAGCCATCAGGACCACATCATCTGCAAAAAGCAGAGACCTAATCCTGCAGCCACCAAACCAGATCCCCTCAACGCCTTGACTGCGCCTAGAAATTCTGTCCATAAAAGTTATGAACAGAATCGGTGACAAAGGGCAGCCTTGGCGGAGTCCAACCCTCACTGGAAACGTGTCCGACTTACTGCCGGCAATGCGGACCAAGCTCTGGCACTGAGCATACAGGGAGCGGACTGCCACAATCAGACAGTCCGATACCCCGTACTCTCTGAGCACTCTCCACAGGACTTCCCGAGGGACACGGTCGAATGCCTTCTCCAAGTCCACAAAACACATGTAGACTGGTTGGGCAAACTCCCATGCACCCTCAAGAACCCTGCCGAGAGTATAGAGCTGGTCCACAGTTCCACGACCAGGACGAAAACCACACTGTTCCTCCTGAATCCGAGGTTCGACTATCCGGCGTAGCCTCCTCTCCAGTACACCTGAACGACTCCCTGTTATCTAATTATCAGCACTCGTTTACTTCTTATCTCCGTGGGTTTAGTTATGGCAAATTGCATTTCTTTTTTTTTTTTTTTTAATATCATCAAACTGAAAAGCTGCAATCGCAGCAATAGTAGTCCCCTGATGTTCTACTTTGTGCCATTTGTGCGAGGAAGGAAATATTTGTTGTACATCAGTATTAGGCTGGACAAAATGTGTAAACAATCCAGTTGAAACCAAAACTAACAATTTAGACTGTGTGTTTAACAGTGTTTACCCCCAATTTGTGATGCGGGATGGCCGCTTTGCTTGCGGTTTCACGGGGCGGGTGGGACAGCGCTTCGTAAAGAGTCTCCCAGGGAGGTGTTCGTTGTGAATGCTGCAGCAGTCAATATTTCTAATTAATAATTAAACTCGTCGCTTGGCTGCTCACACATGCAAAGCACTCCAGCTGCACACAAAAATCATATGCCGGAGTGCTTTTTTTTTTTTGCCTCATAATACGCCTTTGCCACAGAATAGTAACATTTGAAAGCCTACAATTTTGAGACATAATTACGAGCAAAGAAACGAGTTAAATGGATTATGCAGCGGAGACGACTAAAGTCAATTCGTTGCCTCTTATGTTCAGATATCAACCTAAGGTAGAGAAAAAAAAACACAAGAAATGAGAGAATAGAAGAGTTGCCGAACAGCGCTGTTTTGTAGACGACAATAAAAAGACGATTTGGTCATCATGCCTTGTTGTCATTCCGACAGACGAATACGTAATACTTACAGTAGGGAAGGGGTTCTTATGGCCCCATTCCTAGGTCAATCTTTGAGTTTGAGTTTATTTCGAACATGCAAGCATACAACATGATACATCACAATTTCCAGTTTCTCTTTTCAACATGTTCGAAAAGGAGTAGGAAAGGGTGGGACGGGGGCGTGGTTGGGGGCGTGGCTAAAAGGGGAGGAGTATATTTACAGCTAGAATTCACCAAGTCAAGTATTTCGTATGTATGTATATATATATATATATATATATATATATATATATATATATATATATATATATTTATTTTTTTTTTTTTGAAATACTTGACATTCAGTGAATTCTAGCTATATATATATATATATATATATATATATATATATATATATGTATGTGTGGGGAAAAAAATCACAAGACTATTTCATCTCTACAGGCCTGTTTCATGAGGGGGGGTACCCTCAATCGTCAGGAGATTTTAATGGGAGCATTCGCATACCATGGTTTATATAGGGCACAGAGTGGGTGGGTACAGGCTGGCCTAGGGGCGTGGTGATTGGCTCATGTGTTACCTAGGAGGTGTTTCCGTCTATGGCGGCATGTTGTTACAATTTCGCTGCGCTTGTTGAGGGATGACAGGTCTGGACGGTAGATAATAAACAGTTTCTCTTTCAAGCATAGGTTGCATCTTTTATTACCACTATTGTAAGGTGTGCTGGATGCAAGAATTTGCCATGTTATTGAATATTCAACATTATTGTCTTTGAGGTCCCAAATGTGTTTGCTGAGTTCTGTGGTATTTCGCAGGTTTTTGTTCCTGAAAGAAGCCTTGTGATTGTTCCATCTGGTTTTGAATTCTCCCTCGGTTAATCCTACATATGTGTCGGATGTGTTAATGTCCTTGCGTATTACCTTAGATTGGTAGACAACTGATGTTTGTAAGCACCCCCCGTTGAGAGGGCAATCAGGTTTCTTTCGACAGTTACATCCTTTGTTGGTTTTGGAGTCGCTCTGTCTGGGGGCTCTGTCTGACGTCAAATGTTGCAATGCAACATTTGACGTCACTATGGGAAGTTTTGACGGAGCAGAAACGTGTGAACTCGTTGGGAGTTTCCTCCTCTCCCAGCTCGCTAGCCTCAATCTGAACCTTGGTATTTACCGTGATGACGGACTGGCAGTGTGTCGCGCCTCGCCAAGGAGCAGCGAGAATACCAAGAAGCGCATATGCCAAATTTTCAAAGAGAACGGCCTACGGATCACAATTGAAGCCAACAAACAAACCGTCAACTTCCTTGACGTCACTTTCAACCTGAGAAATAACAGCTACCAACCATTCACGAAACCCAACACAACACTCCAATACGTGCACCATGACAGCAACCACCCACCCACCACCACGAAAAGAATACCTACCGGAATCAATAAAAGGCTATCGATGCTGTCATATAGCAAAGCTGAATTTGACCAAGCAACCCCCCCGTACCAAAAAGCCCTTGATGAAAGCGGATACAATTTCACCCTCACCTATGAACCCACGCCAGGAAACCAGCCAAAAAAGAACAGAAAACGGAACGACATCATCTGGTACAACCCCCCATACAGCAAAAACGTCTCAACGAACATTGGACACAAATTCCTCAATCTGATTGACAAACACTTTCCCAAAGACAACATCCTAAGAAAAGTATTCAACAAGAACAACATTAAATTGAGCTACAGCTGCATGAACAATATACGACAAATCATCTCAAACCACAACAAAACAATTGCAAATGAGCCGTCGGCCCTCAGACAGAGCGACTCCAAAACCAACAAAGGATGTAATTGTCGAAAGAAACCTGATTGCCCTCTCAACGGGGGGTGCTTACAAACATCAGTTGTCTACCAATCTAAGGTAATACGCAAGGACATTAACACATCCGACACATATGTAGGATTAACCGAGGGAGAATTCAAAACCAGATGGAACAATCACAAGGCTTCTTTCAGGAACAAAAACCTGCGAAATACCACAGAACTCAGCAAACACATTTGGGACCTCAAAGACAATAATGTTGAATATTCAATAACATGGCAAATTCTTGCATCCAGCACACCTTACAATAGTGGTAATAAAAGATGCAACCTATGCTTGAAAGAGAAACTGTTTATTATTTACCGTCCAGACCTGTCATCCCTCAACAAGCGCAGCGAAATTGTAACAACATGCCGCCATAGACGGAAACACCTCCTAGGTAACACATGAGCCAATCACCACGCCCCTAGGCCAGCCTGTACCCACCCACTCTGTGCCCTATATAAACCATGGTATGCGAATGCTCCCATTAAAATCTCCTGACGATTGAGGGTACCCCCCCTCATGAAACAGGCCTGTAGAGATGAAATAGTCTTGTGATTTTTTTTCCCACACATACATATATATATATATATATATATATATATATATATATATATATATATATGTATTTTATTATATTACATATATATATATATATATATATATATATATATATATATATATATATATATATATATATATATATATATATATATAAAATACTTGAATTTCAGTGTTCATTTATTTACACATATACACACACTAGAGATGCGCGGTTTGCGGGCACAACCGCGGAGTCCGCGGATTATCCGCGGATCGGGCGGATGAAATTAAAAAAAATTAGATTTTATCCGCGGGTCGGGTCGGGTCGGGTGGTTGAAATAGAAAAAAATTAGATTTTAAATAGATTCAGGCGGGTGGCAGTTAAACCAATTGGGAAATATATATACATAGTTAAATGTTGTTACCCACATACGAAAAACGAGCAGGCACCTGCTGCATATGCCACAACAGAAGAAAAAAAAAAAAAGAGATGGACACTTTTACGGAGCGGAGAAGGGACGCCTCGCCGGGGTCCGGGACCGAGGCCCCTTCCCCCGAGAGGGCCCCACCGGGAGCCGTAGCTGAGGCGATCCGCGAGAAGGGCCCGACGCACGTCCAGGGTCACCACCGCGCCCACCGCACCGACACCCCGCCTCATCCGCCTTCGCCGCGGCCGGCGTCACGCGCAGCAGGTAAGCAGCTTACCTGCCCGCCACCCCCGTGGCCGGGGGCTCGTAACAGGGGTCACTCCGCGTGCTCCGCCCGCGCAGCTTACCTGCCCGCCACCCCTGTTGCCGGGGGCGCGTAACAGGGGTCACTCCGCGCGCAGTGCGCTCACGAAAGGGGTGGGGCTCACCCTGGTTGATATAGACAGCAGCTAGGACGGTGGCCATGGAAGTTGGAACCCGCTAAGGAGTGTGTAACAACCCACCTGCCGAATAAACTAGCCCTGAAAATGGATGGCGCTGGAGCGTCGGGCCCATATACCCGGCCGTCGCCGGCAGCGAGACGCGCTTGGAGGTGCGCTCAGCCGCGCACTGGTGTGCGTCTGGGTCGTGACAGCGTGGCACGCGAATGCCTGTGCTGCATTGGATCAGTCTCCTTTCTTTAACAGGCAAAAGCTTTATAACCTCACTAATGCCTTGCATCGTCTATATTAGATATATAACAACGGGCGGGTGCGGGCGGATGCGGTTCTGATCAAATGTTAGATCGGGTGGATTGCTGATGGTTGACGACTTTCTGATGCGGTTGCGGATGAAATAATTGCCTATCCGCGCATCTCTAACACACACATAACACTCATCTACTCATTGTTTAGTTAAGGGTTGAATTGTCCATCCTTGTTCTATTCTCTGTCACTATTTTTCGAACCATGCTGAACTCTGATGATGCATTGATGTGTGGCACGCACAAAAGTGCTTTCATCAAATGCACTAGATGGCAGTATTGTCCTGTTTAAGAGTGTCACAACATTGCTGTTTACGGCAGACGAACTGCTTTACGGTATACAAAAACGTGACTGCTGCTGTTGTTGTGTGTTGTTGCCGCGCTGGGAGGACGTTAATGAAACTGCCTAACAATAAACCCACATAAGAAACCAAGAACTCGCCTTCCATCATTCTACAGTTATAACGTGCTTGGGTAGGTATGCTGTTTATATATCCCGCCTGAACTTCGGGAGATTTTCGGGAGAAAATTTGTCCCGGGAGGTTTTCGGGAGAGGCGCTGAATTTCGGGAGTCTCCCGGAAAATCCGGGAGAGTTGGCAAGTATGGTTATAGTTATTTGAATGACTCTTACCATAATATGTTACGTTAACATACCAGGTACGTTCTCAGTTGGTTATTTATGTGTCATATAATGTACACTTATTCAGCCTGTTGTTCACTATTATTTATTTATTAGGGACCGCAATGCCCTTTTGGGACAGATGACCGTATTGTATTATTAAGGTTTTATTATTATTACTCCGCAGCCTCTTTGAGCTGTAATTTTACCCCCTTAACATGCTTCAAAACTCACCATATTTGACACACACATCAGGATTGGCAAAAATTGCGATCTAATTAAAAAACCAAACCCCAAAACTCAAAAATGCGCTCTAGCGCCCCATAGGAAAAAACACAGACAAAACGGCTTGTAACTTCCGGTAAGAATGTCGTAGAGACATGAAACAAAAACCTCTAAGTAGGTCTGACTTGGACCTAGATTTCATACATTGACATTGTCGGAGGCAGATGTTTACATATATCCATATTTAAGTGTTACTTCTTTACTTTCATAGTCATATTACAAGACACCTAGTGTTCTTCCTGTTGTTCTCTTTTGGTTGTCTGCAAGTACTGCATGTGACAACCTTGATTTTGTGGTATGCAGGGAGTAGTCATAACTCCTTTCTCTTATCTGTTCCTGTGCCCAGCTGAGGAGGAATGGGTATGTGTTCGGGCTGGAGGAAGAGACAACGAGGGTGGGGGAAAGAGACACTTTATAGATGAGAAGGTTTCCGTATTTCAGATTAGACCATTTTAGCTGCGCTAGTGAACGCTTCTGTACTGGATTGGTCTCACGTTTATTTTCAAACTTTGAAAATAAATCTCAAAATACCCATTCTGTCTGGTGGTCAAATTGAACTCAGCGTATGTGTCATCAAAAGAACTTGGGAGTGACCAACAACTTAAATTCCCTGGGAGGAACATTTGGTCCGAACGCAACAACATCTTTCAGCAAAAATCAACAGGAAGTTGGCAATTCCCCCTTCTAAACAAAAGTTTAGTAAAAACAGTCACTTTTGCCTCTTTGAGCTGTAATTTGAACCCCTTAACATGCTTCAAAACTCGCCAAACTAGACACACACATCAGGACTGGCAAAAATTGCGATCTAATAAAAAGCCCAACCCCAAAACTACAAATTGCGCTCTAGCGCCCCCTAGGAAGAAAACACAGACACTACTGCACCTAGGAAGAAAACTCAGACAAAACTGCTTGTAACTTCCAGTAGGAACGTCTTAGAGACATGAAACAAAAACCTCTATGTAGGTTTTACTTAGACCTACATTTCACAAATTGACAACCCCCAGCAAAAATCAACAGGAAGTTTGCAATTCCCCCTTCAAAACAAAGGTTTTGTAAAAACCGCTCACCTTTTTTCAAACATTATCTCCTCTGAGTGCGTTTGTAGTGTCGGCTTCAAACTAGCACAGAAGAGAGATTGAACCCTTCTGATTAAAAGTTGAAAAAAGAGTTTTAATTACTGCTCTAGTTTGGATTTTATGTGCCGTCAAAGTCGGTCCTGTCCATCGCTGCTTGCAGCTTTAATTTTAAATTGCCTTTCAAATGTTTATTCTTGGTGTTGGGTTTTATCAAATACATTTCCCCAAAAAATGCGATTTATGCTCCAGTGCGACTTATTTTTTTCCTTCTTTATTATGCATTTTTGGCCGGTGCGACTTATACTCTGGAGCGACTTATACTCCAAAAAATATGGTAAATAAATTAATAAATAATTGGTGAAGTAAGTCATATTTCATATGATGAGATAAGTAAGATTATTTTGGGAATGAAAGAATAGATGAATGAAATAAATTGAGAATGTTTATAATGGTTGTCGCGTGAGAGGAAGGGGGGTAATCTTTTTGCAACGCAGTCTGCTGAAAATGGTGGAAAGCAACACTCTACATAGCAACTGAAGCCTTTGGTCAAAGTTGGAATTTCCTCAAAACACATTTTAAGACATTCAGAACACTACCGCCATCTGGCGGCTACAGTGGATAGTGCACCCCCCGCAATTCGTCATGTTTCATGTGTCAGGTAAACCATGACGACTGGGGCCATATGAATCCCCCTTCCTTGTCATATTATTCTTCTATTTAAAAAAAAAAAAGTTAAAGTACCCATGTTTGTCTCACACACACACTAGGTGTGGCGAAATTATTCTCTGCATTTGACCCATCACCCTTGATCACCCCCCTGGGAGGTGAGGGGAGCAGTGAGCAGCAGCGGTGGCCGCGCCCGGGAATCATTTTTGGTGATTTAACCCCGAATTCCAACATTTGATGCTGAGTGCCAAGCAGGGAGGTAATGGGTCACATTTTTATAGTCTTTGGTATGACTCGGCCGGGGTTTGATCTCACGACCATCCGATCTCAGGGCAGACACTCTAATGTAAACTAGTAATGGCATATCTTGGTATTGGACTGTTTGCTTGTGTTCACATTTTGTCACTTAAGGCCCAAGCTGTTTGTTTACATGCTTTTTTAATTCTCTTTGCTATTTGGGTTTATTGGACCCTAATCAGAATAACATCTAAAAATCGTCTTTTGATATGATGTACTTAGTCCATAAGTACACAAACGTGTACTTCATGTGTAGTGACATGCAAATTTTTTTATTTTTTTTTTCAAATTCCATTGTATGTTATACTCTTCTGACACCACCAGATAGCAGTATAAGTGTCCATATGTCGGCATAAGACCCCAATTCACTAGTGTACACAATTTTGGAAATAAGAGCTAAAAGGTGCTGTCCACGCATGTGGCCACTAAGGCCTTTAGAGGTTGTAAAGACATTTCACATCATCTACAATCCTTATGTGAAACAAGAACACGACTTTCTTATTTCTGTGCGTTTCAAATATTGAAAAAAAAACTGCTAGCAAGAGGCGGCTAACAATACAGGTAATGGGGATTGACCTATTTCGCCTATGTAGCCCTCTAAAACCATCCAAAAACCTCCAACAACGCTTTATGTATGCAATGTAGTAACAGACGCATTCATGACAACATCTAATATTTACAGTATTTTGGTCATTTTAACTTTTACCTGAACTTATTTTCTGGACACATTGAGTCTACAGAGCACATAACATCGAACACTACTTTCTGCCAACAGAGGGATTTACAGTGCATCTGGAAAGTAATCACAGTACTTTACTTTTTCCCCATTTTCTCATGTTACAGCCTAATTCCAAAAATAAATAATTGTTTGTCCTCAAAATTCTACACACAATACCCCATAATGATTTTTTTTAAAGAGATTGTTGCCAATTTATTAAAAAAAAACAAAAAAACAATGAATGTATTTAATTTAGGAATAAGGCTGTAGCATAACAAAATGTGGAAAGATTGAAGTGCTGTGAAAAGTCTACGGATGCACTGTATAAGCCGAATAGATGCATCCCCATCACCCATTTACCATGAATTGATTTACGTGGACCCCGACTTAAACAAGTTGAGAAACTTATTCGGATGTTACCATTTAGTGGTCAATTGTACGGAATATGTACTGTACCGTCAGTCTACCCCAGGGCAGCTGTGGCTATGAAAATAGCTTACCACCACCAGGTGTGAATGATTGATGGGTTCTACATGTAAAGCAACTTTGGGTACTTAGAAAAGCGCTATATAAATCCGAGTTATTATTATTATTATTATTACTGTAGGGATGATACTCAAAACCGATTTTCCCGGTTGTTCGATAACCGGTACCCGTTATCGAGACCACTATAGTAAAGAAAAAGAGTTGGTTCTTTATTTGAATCCCTGGGAACGAATCCCGTCCCGACAAGAAATGCCCCGTGGGACATCACAAGAAATGACATCACGTAGCTCAGTCATTAGGCGCAGATAGCGAAAGCAGGAAAAACAATGGACCGGAAAAAATGCTCCAAGGTGTAATAAAGTAAAAAAAAAAAAGTATAATCCAATGAATAACTCTACTGAGAGATTTGAGCAGGGTACAAACACATGACGAACACTTTTACGACCAACCGGATACATAGCAACCAGCCTAGCAACGCACTTTCTTTACGCCAGCTGTCGCAACATTCTTAAAGCAATCGCAGCACATACATATATATACAACATATATGACATCTCCCTTTTTTAACTTTTGTTTTTCTTTCCTTGTAAACAAAACAAAATCACACTGTCTATCTGTTGTCTGTCTAATTATAAATAATGCAGACGAGGCGTGTTGGCTGAGTTCTTGACGTTTACTTTCACAGCGTGCTCATAACCTCATTCTTAGCTACCAGATAGCGACATGCAACAACACTTTTCGGGGCTACCGCGCATGCTCGTCACTCTCGTTGCATGCTGGGTAGTGTAGTTGTTATATTCCCTAGCTCATAACATCACATCTTTCCCCCTATAAAGAAATAATGTTAACTCAATAAAGTGTATTTCTTTTTTTAGCTTTAACTTTTCATTTTGTAGCATTGCAACCACATTTGCAAACAACTTTTCTCTTCATAGAATTTTCTTTCAATAAAGAAATAAAGTGCAAAAATGTCAAAGCATCATAACAAACAGTTATGTCAAATAGCAGCAGATGTGCACTTTTTGGAGAGCTGTATTATTTTCAGTTTTGTGCCCAAGGGACTGATTTTATTTAACACTATATTATTATTTATTCACCTATAGTGATCACAGAGACAGGTTGTTTTTGTGTTACTGTTTAGAGATGCGCGGTTTGCGGACACAACCGCGGAGTCCGCGGATAATCCGCGGGTCGGGCGGGTGAAATTTAAAAAAATTAGATTTTAAATAGATTCAGGCGGGTGGCGGTTAAACCAATTCGGAAATATATATATATTAGATGTGTATGTAACCAAACAGGAAATGGGTGTCAGACTATGTGTGGAATTTAACTGGAGGGTTTTACCGTAAGTGTTGGAGGTGCGTGTTGAGAGGAGCGGTGCTGTCAGACAAGGGCGAGGCAGGCAGGGTTTGTCCAGGGGCGGAAGCGTGGTCGGGAGGCAGGAGGAGGATCTCTGGTGGCGGTTGTTTAAGTAGTCGTCCCTCTCATCAGTGTGTTGATTGAAGATGGAACGCAGCTGCCTGCAGCAGTTAGAGTGACGCGCGCGCGAGCGCGCTTGGAGGTGCGCTCAGCGCGGCTCCCAGATGATTGCGCACTGGTGTGCGTCTGGGCCGTGACAGCATGGCACGCATTGAATGTCTCTGCTTCATTGGATCAGTCTCCTTTCTTTAACAGGCAAAAGCTTTATAACCTCACTAATGCCTTGCATCGTCTATATTAGATATATAACAACGGGCGGGTGCGGGCGGGTGCGGGCGGGTGTGGTTTTGATAAAATGTTGGTTCGGGTGGATTGGCGGATGGTTGACGACTTTTGTGATGCGGTTGCGGATGAAATAATTGCCTATCCGCGCATCTCTAGTTACTGTATATATTTGTTTTTCTGAAAAATCCCACATAATATACTTTGGGTAACAACAGTCAATATTTATTTACTTAATAGATTTTATTTTTTTTGTTATATAATAAAAGTGAGCTTTTGTTAAACCAAATATTGTGTGTTTTTTTTCCCATGTACAACAACCTATCTGGACTCGATAAGAGAATCGATAAGGAATCGGTTCGATGAGAGGATTCGATAATAGGCTCGAACTCGATAATTTCTTATCAAACATCATCCCTACTGTACTGTACAATCTACTAATAAAAGTTTCAATCAATCAATCAAACCTACGTTGTTAGCTGCTTCATGTGAGCAGTTTTTCCCTATTTAGAATGCGGCAAAAAGAGAATGTGTGTTCTTGTCTCGATTAGGAATGGTTCCCATTCAAGTGCTTGTGGTGCAAATTGTCTTCCATTTTCAAAACATTGATTTTTGTTAAGCTTTTAGTTAAGGGTTTTTTCTAATTATGTGGATGTATTGATGCAAGGTTTGCATAGCAATTACCAAAGCAAAACAGATGCAACATGGTTGCTCCCTGGTAAACAGGGTCTATTGATTTTAGTTGCCTGACTTATTTGTTGACTTAATCGTTCGACCATCATTCTGGAATTAATTGTGTTCCACCTTAGGGGTTCCACTGTACTAGAAAGTCACAAGACATGTCTGTAAACTAGTGATGGGTCCGGCAACACCGATGCATCGGCGCATGCGTCGAGCTCATAGAGCAAAACCCTGTGTCGGTGCGCGTACCGCTTTTAGAAAGTCACGTGACCGATCATGAGCTGTTTTGGTCACGTGACTGATACGCGAACTGTGTCGCACTGTGACACAATGTCGCACTCTGTGCCCTGTGAGCGTGTCTTCTCTACAGCCGGAGAAATAATAACTAAGAAGAGAAATCGTCTAAAATGTAATACGTCGGAAAAACTTTTATTTATTTATTTTTTAATAAAAATGTGTAAAAAAATGAAATTAAAAAAATTCCCAGTCCCCAATCATCCACAACACGTTCTCTTTGATTTCCATGTTATGATACATGTTCACATTATTTATTGACTGTATCTAAAAAAGATAAAAATATATTTTTATTTAAATGAATTATTGTATATACTAGGGCAGGGGTCACCAACGCGGTGCCCGCGGGCACCAGGTAGCCCGTAAGGACCAGATGAGTTGCCCGCTTGCATGTTCTAAAAATAGCTCAAATAGCAACACTTACCAGTGAGCTGCCTCTATTTTTTAAATTGTATTTATTTACTAGCAAGCTGGTCTCGCTTTGCTCGACATTTTTAATTCTAAAAGAGACAAAACTCAAATAGAATTTGAAAATCCAAGAAAATATTTTAAAGACTTGGTCTTCACTTGGAATAAGCGGTAGAAAATGGATGGATGGATGGATGGATGGGTCTTCACTTGTTTAAATAAATTCATTTATTTTTTACTTTGCTTCTTATTACTTTTAGAAATACAATTTTAGAGAAAAAATACAACCTTAAAAATGATTTTAGGATTTTTAAACAAATACCTTTTTACCTTTTAAATTTCTTCCTCTTCTTTCCTGACAATTTAAATCAATGTTCAAGTAATTTTTTTATTTTTTATTGTAAAGAATAAATATTTTAGCTTCTGTTTTTTCGACGAAGAATATTTGTGAAATATTTCTTCAAACTTACTATGATTAAAATTCAAAAAAATTATTCTGGCAAATCTAGAAAATCTGTAGAATCAAATTTAAATCTTATTTCAAAGTATTTTGAATTTCTTTTAACATTTTTGTTCTGGAAAATCTAGAAGAAATAGTGATTTGTCTTTGTTAGAAATATAGATTGGTCCCATTTGTTATATATTCTAACAAAGTGCAGATTGGATTTTAACCAATTTAAAACATGTCATCAAAATTCTAAAATGTATCTTAATCAGGAAAAATTACTAATGATGTTCCATAAATTCTTTTTTTAATTTTTTCAAAAAGATTAAAATTAGCTAGTTTTTCTCTTCTTTTTGTCGGTTGAATTTTGAATTTTAAAGAGTCGAAATTGAAGATAAGCTATGTTTCAAAATTTTATTTAAATTTTTTTCGTGTTTTCTCCTCTTTTAAACCGTTCAATTAAGTGTTTTTTTCATCATTTATTCTCTACAAAAACCTTCCGTAAAAGGAAAAAAAAATGTACGACGGAATGACAGACAGAAATACCCATTTTTTAATATATATACATTTATTTATTTAGCTATTCTTGTTTAAATCACACTTACGTGTAACTTACAAATGACAATATATTTATTTATTTAAGTGTGTATCAAACTGGTAGCCCTTCGCATTAATCAGTACCCAAGAAGTAGTTTTTGGTTTCAAAAAGGTTGGTGACCCCTGTACTAGGGCATAAAATCAGTGTCAGTTGAGTCGGTCCATAGGTTGCCTGTAGGGATTTTTAATGTCCAGCAGATGTCAGTATTTAGTGACACAGTATCGACACAGTATCAATACAGTTTTGCAATGTGTCGAAACGCTTCATGACGCCTCATCAACCCATCACTACTGTAAACTATCATTCAGCCTTCCAAATAGCCAGAGGTACTATAGTTTATGGTTATAGTTTCTTAACCTTTTTGACCACGGAGCCAAACTTTTCCACTACCCAGGGACCCCGGGACCCACTCAACTGTTAACACTGAATTAGTAATCTTACACTTGATTGTAATCATATTCAAAAATTATATTTAACCTGCTTACAGTTTACAACCTCTTCAAATGATATGCTCACAATATATTTAACACATAAATCTTAGGCTTAGGTCAGGCTGATTAGAAAAATAAGTACTCACCAAATATACTGCATAAGAAGGGACTCATAAATAACTCACAACATTGTTTTTTTACATGCAATTATTTTGTGCTGAAATACATAAACTACATTTATAATGAAAATGTTTCTTGAACTGTCATTAAAATTTAAGTGCAAATTAAAAAATACGACTTCACCACTTTAGTCATAATTTTTTGCGCTTGATAAACTCCTCTATGACTTTAACTCCTGGCTTCCTTAGTTTGTTTGATACAGAGTCGTGTACAAACCCCGTTTCCATATGAGTTGGGAAATTGTGTTAGATGTAAATATAAACGGAATGCAACGATTTGCAAATCATTTTCAACCCATATTCAGTTGAATATTCTATAAAGACAACATATTTGATGTTCAAACTGATAAACATTTTTTTTGTGTGCAAATAATCATTAACTTTAGAATTTGATGCCAGCAACACGTGACAAAGAAGTTGGGAAAGGTGGCAATAAATACTGATAAAGTTGAGGAATGCTCATCAAACACTTATTTGGAACATCCCACAGGTGAACAGGCTAATTGGGAACAGGTGGGTGCCATGATTGGGTATAAAAGTAGATTCCATGAAATGCTCAGTCATTCACAAACAAGGATGGGGCGAGGGTCACCACTTTGTCAACAAATGCCTGAGCAAATTGTTGAACAGTTTAAGAAAATCTTTCTCAACCAGCTACTGCAAGGAATTTAGGGATTTCACCATCTACGGTCTGTAATATCATCAAAGGGTTCCGAGAATCTGGAGAAATCACTGCATGCAAGCAGCTAAGCCCGTGACCTTCGATCCCTCAGGCTGTACTGCATCAACAAGCGACATCAGTGTGTAAAGGATATCACCACATGGGCTCAGGAACACTTCAGAAACCCACTGTCAATAACTACAGTTGGTCGCTACATCTGTAAGTGCAAGTTTAAACTCTCCTACGCAAGGCGAAAACCGTTTATCAACAACACCCAGAAACGCCGTCGGCTTCGCTGGGCCTGAGCTCATCTAAGATGGACTGATACAAAGTGGAAAAGTGTTCTGTGGTCTGACAAGCCCACACTTCAAATTTGTTTTTGGAAACTGTGTACGTCGTGTCCTCCGGACCAAAGAGGAAAAGAACCATCCGGATTGTTATAGGCGCAAAGTGTAAAAGCCAGCATCTGTGATGGCATGGGGGTGTATTAGTGCCCAAGACATGGGTAACTAACCTACTCAGTGGCCTAGTGGTTAGAGTGTCCGTCCTGAGATCGGTAGGTTGGGAGTTCAAATCCCGGCCGAGTCATACCAAAGACTATAAAAATGGGACCCATTACCTCCCTGCTTGGCACTCAGCATCAAGGGTTGGAATTGGGGGTTAAATCACCAAAATGATTCCCGGGCGCAGCCACCGCTGCTGCCCACTGCTCCCCTCACCTCCCAGGGGGTGATCAAGGGTGATGGGTCAAATGCAGAGAATAATTTCGCCACACCTAGTGTGTGTGTGACAATCATTGGTACTTTAACTTTAACTTTAACTTTAACTTACACATCTGTGAAGGCGCCGTTAATGCTGAAAGGTACATACAGGTTTTGGAGCAACATATGTTGCCATCCAAACAACGTTACCATGGACGCCCCTGCTTATTTCAGCAAGACAATGCCAAGCCACGTGTTACATCAACGTGGCTTCATAGTAAAAGAGTGTGGGTACTAGACTGGCCTGCCTGTAGTCCAGATCTGTCTCCCATTGAAAATGTGTGGCGCATTATGACGCCTAAAATACCACAACGGAGACCCCCGGACTGTTGAACAACTTAAGCTGTACATCAAGCAAGAATGGGAAAGAATTCCACCTGAGAAGCTTCAAAAATGTGTCTCCTCAGTTCCCAAATGTTTACTGAGTGTTGTTAAAAGGAAAGGCCATGTAACACAGTGGTGAACATGCCCTTTCCCATCTACTTTGGCACGTGTTGCAGCCGTGAAACTCTAAGTTAATTATTATTTGCAAAAAAAAAATAAAGTTTATGAGTTTGAACATCAAATATCTTGTCTTTGTAGTGCATTCAACTGAATATGGGTTGAAAAGGATTTGCAAATCATTGTATTCCGTTTGTATTTACATCTAACACAATTTCCCAACTCATATGGAAACAGGGTTTGTAAAAAAAAGCACATGCAAAGGCAGTGATTTTTTTTTTTTGTGTGTGTGTCTAGGACGGCTTTTGTGTTCTATTTCTTCCAACATGACATTTGCAAACAAGCCCAACAAGCAGCAGCAGCATGCACATGAGTACCCGAGGCAAACAGATAGGACAGGGAGCTAAATGATTCAACACTCCCCGGGCCCACGCAGCACGGTAAAGAAAGGGGTGACGTACCTCTAGATCTTAACACTCTCTGTTCCGTATACATTGTAGCCTTCTCTGTATGTGGCAAAGTTCTGGGTGTTGGTTGGGGGAGTCGGCTTAAAACTGTGGGCACTTTTGGCCAATTTCAGCCGTTTGGTTTCTTGCCGTGACTTATAACAGAACTCTATAAGTGCCACCATCATGGCCAGCCCCAGCCCTCCAACCAGAATATAGAAGACCCCAGCCACATTGCTTAGGCTGAGAGCGCTTGTCTTGTCCTGTGGGGGAAGTCAAGAACATGGTTAAGCATTTCGTAGTGGAGCGATCGCAAGATGCAGCCTGCAAACTATCAACTTTTAAAACTGATGCTAGATTACTAATACAAGCGACAGGATTAGAATCTTTCTTAGCCTTTAGAGTCTAAAATCAAACATGTTCATCTAGTAGAACTTCCCTTTAAAGAAGACTATTGAAGGTTTATCTGACTGTCAATGGTCTCTTAGAGCTACCGTCTAGATCTAGTCTTGACCATGTTAGGAAGCTGGTCAGCGTCGCTTAGGTCGACAGCTCTAAACATCCCTGTCTCCTTAGCGACATGTACGTATAACTCTTAAGGCAACATTGTCATACAGTACAGTCAGAGAAGATGATCAAATCAAACCATTTTGCTGCTGTTTACCGACCAAACATATTCAGTAAAAATGTATTCATCAGAGTTTTACTATTTGCAGTTTAACCCCGTGAGCGTTGGCGGACATCACGTCTCTGTGGACTCGGGTTGCCAACCGTCCCGTGTTCAGGAACAAAAAGCAGCCGTTCAGTGTTGAGCTGTTAGTAGACGTACTTTGAGTTGAGTTGAGTTTGAGTTTCTCTGGAACATGCAAGCATACAATTTCCAGTTTCTCTTTTCAACATGTTCGAAACGGAGTAGGAAGAAGCCGAGCTTATTTAATCCTACCCCTTTTCTTTTACACAACAGTTGCTAAAACTTTTGTTCACTTCCCGTTCTCAGTTTATTCACAATATACTCCATAAGTAATCACAATAAAAAATAAATAAATAAATAATAATTGGTGAAGTAAGTCATATTACATATAATGAGAGATTATTTTGAGAATGAATGAATGGATGGATTGAGTTTATTGAGTTTGAGTTTGAGTTTATTTCGAACATGCAAGTATACAACATGATACATCACAATCTACAGTTTCTCTTTTCAACATGTTCGAAACGGAGTAGGAAGAAGCCGAGCTTATTTAATCCTACCCCTTTTCTTTGACATAACAGTTGCTAAAACTTTTGTTCACTTCCCGTTCTCAATTTATTCACAATATACTCCATAAGTAATCACAATTAAAAATAAATAAATAAATAATAATTGGTGAAGTAAGTCATATTACATATAATGAGAGATTATTTTGAGAATGAATGAATGGATGGATTGAGTTTGAGTTTATTGAGTTTGAGTTTGAGTTTATTTCGAACATGCAAGTATACGACATGATACATCACAATCTACAGTTTCTCTTTTCAACATGTTCGAAAAGGAGTAGGAAGAAGCCGAGCTTATTTAATCCTACCCCTTTTCTTTTACATAACAGTTGCTAAAACTTTTGTTCACTTCCCGTTCTCAATTTATTCACAATATACTCCATAAGTAATCACAATTGAAAATAAATAAATAAATAATAATTGGTGAAGCAAGTCATATTACATATAATGAGAGATTATTTTGAGAATGAATGAATGGATGGATTGAGTTTGAGTTTATTTCGAACATGCAAGTATACAACATGATACATCACAATCTACAGTTTCTCTTTTCAACATGTTCGAAACGGAGTAGGAAGAAGCCGAGCTTATTTAATCCTACCCCTTTTCTTTGACATAACAGTTGCTAAAACTTTTGTTCACTTCCCGTTCTCAATTTATTCACAATATACTCCATAAGTAATCACAATTAAAAATAAATAAATAAATAATAATTGGTGAAGCAAATCATATTACATATAATGAGAGATTATTTTGAGAATGAATGAATGGATGGATTGAGTTTATTGAGTTTGAGTTTATTTCGAACATGCAAGTATACAACATGATACATCACAATCTACAGTTTCGCCTTTTCAACATGTTCGAAAAGGAGTAGGAAGAAGCAGAGCTTATTTAATCCTACCCCTTTTATTCTACATAACAGTTGCTAAAACTTTTGTTCACTTCCCGTTCTCAATTTATTCACAATATACTCTATAAGTAATCACAATAAAATAAGTAAATAAATAATAATTGGTGAAGTAAGTTACATTTCAAATGTTGAGATAAGTAAGATTATTTTGTGAGTGAAAGAATGAAAGAATGGATGAGTTAAATAAATTCAGGATGTTTATCATGGTTCTTCTTCTTTGTACTCTGTAAACACTTTAAGTTTGAAGAGTTTCTTGAAGTGGATCATATTAGTACATTGTTTGATTGCTTTGCTTAATCCATTCCATCATTTAATTCCACATACAGATATACTGAAGGTTTTAAGTGTTGTACGTGCATACACATGTTTTAAATGACATTTTTCTCGGAGATTTGTCATGTCTGTGTGATCATGTTTTGTTTTAGTCATGTTCGGTTTTGTTTTTGGACTTTTTGTGCACTTTTGTTTTGTCTTGTCACCATAGCAACCATTAGTTTTTCACCTGTCACGTCACGCACCTGTTTCACGTTTTGAGTCACGCACCTGCTTTCACTAATCATGTCTATAGTATTTAAGTTCATTGTTTTCAGCTTGTCGTGGTGACGACATCCCACATTTATGCTCTGCACATTCCTGACACTTTTTCATGTCCATCGTTCATGCTGCTCCTTTTGTCCATGCCAAGTAAGTTTTGTTTATTAATACCACAGTTAGTGTTTTTGTTTAATTGTTCATAATAGTGATGGGTTGATGAGGCGTCATGAAGCGTTTCGACACATTGCAAAACTGTATTGATACTGTGTCAATACTGTGTCACTAAATACTGACATCTGCTGGACATTAAAAATCCCTACAGGCAACCTATGGACCGACTCAACTGACACTGATTTTATGCCCTAGTACAGGGGTCACCAACCTTTTTGAAACCAAAAACTACTTCTTGGGTACTGATTAATGCGAAGGGCTACCAGTTTGATACACACTTAAATAAATACATATATTGTCATTTGTAAGTTACACGTAAGTGTGATTTAAACAAGAATAGCTAAATAAATAAATTTATATATATAAAAAAAATGGGTATTTCTGTCTGTCATTCCGTTGTACATGTTTTTTTCCTTTTACGGAAGGTTTTTTCTAGAGAATAAATGATGAAAAAAACACTTAATTGAACGGTTTAAAAGAGGAGAAAACACGAAAACAAATCAAATCAAATTTTGAAACATAGTTTATCTTTAATTTCGACTCTTTAAAATTCAAAATTCAACCGACAAAAAGAAGAGAAAAACTAGCTAATTTGAATCTTTGTGAAAAAATTAAAAAAATAATTTATGGAACATCATTAGTAATTTTTCCTGATTAAGATAAATTTTAGAATTTTGGTGACATGTTTTAAATTGGTTAAAATCCAATCTGCACTATGTCAGAATATTTAACAAATTGAACCAAGCTATATTTCTAACAAAGACAAATCAGTATTTCTTCTAGATTTTCCAGAACAAAAATTTTAAAAGAAATTCAAAATACTTTGAAATAAGATTTAAATTTGATTCTACAGATTTTCTAGATTTGCCAGAATAATTTTTTTGAATTTTAATCATAGTAAGTTTGAAGAAATATTTCACAAATATTCTTCGTCGAAAAAACAGAAGCTAAAATATTTATTATTCTTTACAATAAAAAAAAAAAAAATTTACTTCAACATTGATTTAAATTGTCAGGAAAGAAGAGGAAGAAATGTAAAAGGTAAAAAGGTATATTTGTTCAAAATCCTAAAATAATTTTTAAGGTTGTATTTTTTCTCTAAAATTGTATTTCTAAAAGTGATAAGAAGCAAAGTAAAAAATAAATGAATTTATTTAAACAAGTGAAGACCCATCCATCCATCCATCCATTTTCACCGCGTTGGTGACCCCTTCCCTAGTATATACAATAATATAAACCAAGTCATTGTATTTCATTTAGGATTATTTCATAACTTCATTTAAATAAAAATATATTTTTATCTTTTTTAGATACAGTCAATAAATAATGTGAACATGTATCATAACATGGAAATCGAAGAGAACGTGTTGTGGATGAGGATGCTTGTGGACCTGGAAATTATTATTTATTTTTTTTTACACATTTTTATTTTAAAAAAAAAACAGTTTTTCCAACGTATTCAATTTTAGACGCTTTCTCTTCTTAGTTATTATTTCTCCGGCTGTAGAAAAGACACGCTCACAGGGCACAGAGGAGGCGTCAGTGCGACACAGTTCGCGTATCGGTCACGTGACCAAAACAGCTCATGATCGGTCACGTGACTTTCTAAAAGCGGTACGCGCACCGACACAGGGTTTCGCTCTATGAGCTCGACGCATGCGCCGATGCATCGGTGTTGCCAGACCCATCACTAGTTTCTGCCTTTGTGCAAGTATTTGTTTTCATAGCCAAGTTATTTCTCCGCCACTGTGCGCGCTTTTCGTTTGTACTTTTTTTTTGATAAAATTAAATAAATCATGTACTTACATTCCCGTCTCGCCCGAGCCAATTTTCCGTTGCATCCCGGAAAAGCAAACCCTCAGGACCAAGTCATGACAAGATTATACTTCTCCTCTTTTGTTGAGAAGAATTGTTGTATATTCTTGGGTAGCAGGTTATAGTTTGCTTTGTGTATAATTTTAGCTGTTTGCAAATTCACTATGTCGTGGAATTTCAGTATTTTTGATTCAATAAATAAATGATTTGTATGTTCTCTATTTTCAACATTATGTATTATTCTAACTGATCTTTTTTGTAACACCGTTAATGAATGAAGTGTACTTTTGTAGTTATTTCCCCATATTTCTACACAGTAACTCAGATATGTAACACTAGCGAGCAGTAGAGCAGAGTTTTTCAACCTTTTTTGAGGCAAGGCACGTTTTTTTCATTAAAAAATTCTGGCGGCACACCACCAGCAGAAAAAGTTTAAAAATGAAACTCCACCAGGTTGTCGTGCCTTATTTTGAGTTTGTTGGTGTTTTAGTTTTTGTCTTGCGCTGTTATTTTGGTGGCCCTTCCTGTTTTGTTGGTGTTTTCCTGTAGCAGTTTCATGTCTTCCTTTGAGCGCTATTCCCCGCACCTGCTTTGTCTTAGCAAGCAAGGCTATTTAAGTTGTTGCTATCCTTCTTTGTGTGGACATTGTTGATTGTCATGTACGGATGTACTTTGTGGACGCCGTAAGTTTTTGCTGTCGTCCAGCATTCTGTTTCTGTTTACTTGGTAGCCAGTTCAGTTTTATTTTGCCTATCGTTCACAATTATTATGAAGGACAAGAACACACTTTTTTTTTTTTAGAATTTTAAAGATGATACAAAAATCTTGCAAGATGCAGCTAATGGGAGTCACCATTGTAGCTTTTAAAACCCTCTAAAACTACTTCAAAATCCTCTGTTTTATGTACACACTGCATGTACATACAGTATATAATGCAGTAATAGTCACGTTCATAACAATATGTAATATGTACAATAAGTACTGTATTTTGGTCATTTCAAGCATTACCAAACTTCTTTCTTCAGCGCATTTATTTCCTCTTCCACAGCTACGCACTTCCGACTTCTGGCAACAAATGGACTTCCGGAAACAACCGCGTCTGCGTTCTAATCACGGCATGCCGTCGCAAAGTGATTTGTTACTACGCTAGATAAACAGTTTCTCTGTGTTTGATCTTACAATAACAATGTCGCTCCAGCATAGTTTTTATACAGGTTACGGAATGTAAAGAAAGTATTTTTTTGGATGCTTTTTTTAAAGTGATTGCTAGCCACCAAGAACAATCTGATTTTTACAAGTTAGAATGAAAAAAAAAAAAAAAATGTCTCCTTGTCTCTAGGGATGATGTTTGATAAGAAATTATCGAGTTCGAGCCCATTATCGAATCCTCTTATCGAACCGATTCCTTATCGATTCTCTTATCGGATCCAGATAGGTTGTTGTATATGGAAAAAAACACAATATTTGGTTTTACAAAAGCTCACTTTTATTTTATAAGAAAAAAATAAAATAAATAAATAAATATTGACTGTTACCCACCTAAAAAATAAAATAAATAAATATTGACTGTTGTTACCCAAAGTATATTAAGTGGGATTTTTCAGAAAAACAAATATACACAGTAGCACAAAAACAACCTGTCTCTGTGATCACTATAGGTGAATAGCCATGCCTTGAGGCGTTTTTTTCCGGTCCATTATTTTTGCTGCTTGTGTGATGCCCCACAGGGCATTTCTTGTGGGACGGGATTCGAATAAAGAACCAACTCATTTTCTTTACTATAGTGGCCTCGATAACGGGAACCGGTTCTCAAAAAGGGATTCAAGTCCATGGAACGGTTCTTTTCTTATCGAACAACCGGGAGAACCGGTTTCGAACATCATCCCTACTTGTCTCTCATAAGGATTGTGAATGATAGGCAAATTTCCAAAACCAGGGCAGTTCTCCTTATAACATGACATGCTTTTATTTAAGAAACATATTTAATCTATACAGTTACTTTTGTTATTTTGCACAAAAACAAAATATTATTGAACTTTTTTTTTTTTATATATATATATATTTGTATTATTCTAAAACCTGCACATCTTTTTAAATTCTGGTTGAAGTCAAACAGTATTAAAATGTGTGTAGATTGTTAGTTATAAGGTCATATAATCCACAAAGGCTTAATCAATTCAACTGGACTCTTCTGAAACTTCTTCAACAAACAAGAAGAATTCAGTTGCCTCTCTTCAACCTTTCCAGGTATTATAAAACTCCTTTCACACGAATAAAAAAAAGGCAATACATAATCGGGTGGACTAGGCCTGCAAGGTGTCACTTTATTTTTCCCGGGAGTTGGCAACCCTAATGTAAACTGAGGCCTCTCTTGTATCTCAGAGGGTTAAGTATTAAGTGTATTACACTCCCTGACTTCTTGTGGTGGGAAAATAGAGCCTCGGCTCAACTGCAAGTAACCGCAAGCACCAAATTCCGGGCTCCCATACATAAGACTCCTAATGGGCCCCCGTCCCACCCTCAACCCAACCAAACGCTGCTTTATACACACATACAGTAACTTGGTATATTTACATGCACTAAAAAAAAAACTAGTTATTGTATTGAATTTGTTTTTTAAGACATGTAAAAACCTTAATTAGGTTTTTGACTTTTTGAAGATGGCATTAACATATCTATAAAATAGCTGGATAACCTCCTGAAATCATTTTTTTTTTTTTTAAACCAAACAAATTCAATATAACGTGACTAGCATATGAATTTAAATAAGCCTATAATATGTCTCTATTCACTTTATTTATGATTATAAATCTGCCAAGTTGTACTTGAATTCAGAGTGTAAAATAGAGATTAGTTGATGTGCAATATGTGTTTTTTTAAAATTATTTATACATCGGGCATTTATTTAGTGTGCATTGTGTATATAGGTGGAAATAGTGGTGTTATTATTATTATTACTCATTTTCAGTCATTGTTGTTTTTTATTACGTTTTACTTGTTACTTTTGCACTGCAACCACATCATTTCTCATTTGTGTAGTAAATAAAGTCTATCTGGATGGATGGATCAGTGGATAATATGAGTCATTAATAAAAATACACCATTATTATTATGATATTATTATTAGTACATCTCCTGGGAGTTAAGTCTACCCCTGTGTAAAAAAACAAAAAACAGGTGACACCTAAGTTTGTAACTTTATTCAAGGGTCTTTAAATGCACCAGAATTAGGGCCAATAAGATGATCAAGTTTATTATTATTATTATTATTATTATTATTTATTTATTTTTATTTTCGGTCAGTGGTCAACAAAATAAACAAACAGTTTTACATAAACAAACAGTTGTACATTCATAAATTGAAAATGTTGCCGACTGAAAGGGTTTAGGCTGAAGTTGAACACTCAAGTGAAACGTGTACATAACTTTCTCCTACGCTGCCACAAATAGATTGAAAAATATTTTTTACCTTTATTTTACACCGTCGCCTAAATGTTGATGTTGAATGTGAATGCTTAAAGGTCAGCTTTTATGGCATTTATTTCGAGTGAAGGGTTTAGAGTTAGGTTCGCCTAGAACAAACCATTTTGTATTTTTCATGGTGGATGTAGGTCTTCGACATTTTTAATTTGATTCAAGCAACCTTATTATTGAACTTTCATTATGATATCATTATTAGTACATCTCCTGGGAGTTAAATCTACCCCTGTTTAAAAAGAAACAGGTGACACCTAAGTTTATAACTTTATTCAAGGGTCTTTAAATGCACCAGAATTAGGGCCAATAAGATGATCAAGTTTATTATTATTATTATTATTATTATTATTTATTTTTTAAATTTTATTTTATTTTTTCCTTCGGTCAGTGGTCAACAAAATAAACAAACAGTTTTACATAAACAAACAGTTGTACATTCATAAATTGAAAATGTTGCCGACCGAAAGGGTTTAGGCTGAAGTTGAACACTCAAGTGAAACGTGTACATAACTTTCTCCTACGCTGCCACAAATAGATTGAAAAATATTTTTACCTTTATTTTACACCGCTGCCTAAATGTTGGTATTTAATGGGAATGCTTAAAGGTGAGCTTTTATGACGTTTATTTCGAGTGAAGTGTATAGAGTTAGGTTCGCCTAGAACAAACCATTTTGTATTTTTCATGGTGGGTGTAGGTCTTTGACATTTTTAATTTGATTCAAGCAACCTTATTATTGAACTTTCATTATGATATTATTATTAGTACATCTCCTGGGAGTTAAGTCTACCCCTGTTTTAAAAAGAAACAGGTGACACCTAAGTTTGTAACTTTATTCAAGGGTCTTTAAATGCACC